>NC_052507.1:14340365-14640365 GCF_014356525.2 Nilaparvata lugens | reverse complement strand
TAGATGAATGCTAATGTATTGTGAACTACTTGAGTCTTGTACGAGTAGGCATCTTCTTTCTCTCGCCCTTTTATTCCATGTTCTTAACCCTTTTCTCTCTCGCACCCGCATGCTACCGGTTGAAAAATAGGTCACGAACCCAGCTGACAGCCAGAGCCGGGGGAAATTACATCCTCAATTTGCAGCTCATCTCCTGCTTCTTAATTGCGGCCGAAACAAATCTATTCCCGCTGTGATGAGGAGTAATTTCTCAGTAAACTAGGAGGAACCTAAGAATTTGGTTGAGGTTTTTTTTGTAGCAGACAATTGTTGGATGGAAGATGAAATCTGAAATTTATAAAATCTATTATCTAGGAAGCAAGATAATGCATGATGACGTTGAATTGCAAGATAATGCAATCTATCATGGTGAAATCTATACCCCTATTTATAATAGGGGTAGATATTATTCACAATATTAAGATATGTATTTCCTCCGCCCATCAAACTTTCAATACGAATTGAGTATGAATTTAAAGTAATAAATGTATCTATTCCTAATGGTGGTGGGAAAGGGTGTGTCTAGTGTCATAATTTGACATTTTGGATTTGTCGGTTAATGTCAAGATTGCAGTCTCTTTTATAATTCTTCTAGTATTATCATTGGTTTATGCTAATGATTGAAATGGGAACGGAAAATCAAGTCTACAATAACTGTGATCATGACCTAAAGAGTGATATAGGAACAATGCATTTGTTGGGTATATTCGAATAGAGAAATTAGAGTATGAAGAAATAGTTGCTTGTTTGCATTTTTTTGGAAATAAAATTAATTTATTATTATTATTAGGGAACATTCAGTTCAGGTTGTATGTCGTACGAGTATAAAAGTTAACGGACGTTAAATTACATCATATAACGGAACCAATCCCACGAGAAACAATTTACGAAAAACTATTCAACCGCGGTCATATTTCATATACATACAAGAAGGGACTCACACTTCAAAGCAGAGCCTTTCTGATAGGAGCAGTCGATGAATTTCTCTGAAATTAAGTTTTGGCAATTGCATAAACAGGAGAGAAAAACGAGCCTGCTCGTCTTCGGGTCCAGAACCCCTGGCTAAATGGTTCTATTTGGTGATGGTTAAGTTGAACTTGTACATGATAGCTAATTATCTTGAAACTGGAGTTGGGAGTTTGGCACTTGGTTATGATATGACATGAACATTGGATATGTACCGTCAAACACAATGCTTGCTAGATTGATCTGTCAATTTAGTTTTAGACTGAGGGGTGGGGCTGATGAACATGCCAATTTGGCTTTGTTCAATCAATACGGCAATTGTAACTTCGTGGAAACGTCGCTCTAGGTTTATGATATTCTCCTCACCATATTATGACAATACCTTTGCAAAACACTGAGCTCTCATGCAGTTAATCAAGCTCAAAATGTTCTCCCTTAGCTCGTGTTTGAAAACTATTTTCAGTGGGTGAAAATAAAACATTTCAAACTCGGATGCTTGTCCTGTCTGTGAAGAGAAGATTATCTCTGTAAAGAGAAGAGTTTTGGAATTCATTGAACTATGACAGAGTTCAGTGGAGTGGAATTCTCTATTACACGTTGCATTCTGTAACTGATGCTTATATAATAAAGTTTACTGAATAAAGCTAGTTTTCAAAGTTATAGTCCCTAGATTATTAGCTAGAAGATGTAGAGCGAACTTTGTCCTATTGTAATTTCAGGATAAACCTCGGGAGTGGCGGTGGATTCAATTTCATTAAAATTTCATGCCAGAAACATCTTCAGCTAAGAGCTGTGCTCAGTGGAAAGCTTTGTCTGTCGTTGTTTATTCACTCCTTTATTACGCGCCGCGTTGAATTTTTTATTCGACTTACAAAAGCGTTTTGACCTCTCTTGAGTCTGTCACAAAGTTTGGAGCTTTCCGTCAAAATAAGCAAAGATTGGATGAATTTCGTCAACTTTTTAGTGATAATAAACGCGGAACGAGAAGCAGTATTGTGATGGAATGAGCCGAATTATTTGAGAAAAACAGAAGAGTCCAAATCCATTTTCTGGAATCCAATTTAATTTTGTCAGTTCTGAAATGATCACAACACTTGAATAAGCTTAAAAGCATGTTCGTCTTTGAAATGAATTTTCCCACAAAATTCTTATAATATTTTCTTGAAACTTGATATGCTCTGACTATAATTGATTAAACATTTGATAAGTCAATGAATTTGATCCACTGCAATAATAAATGTTATAAAGACATGAAGAGAATCAACGCTTTGTCTTACCAGTGCACAGCTCATTGTTATTGAATATCAAAAATATATTTTGAATCAAAATTGACAATTGTGAAATTGGATGCAACCGCACAAAAAGCAGAAAGAACAATTGGTAAATTTATAATAAGATGTGTGATTCTTATTATAATGACTTTTTAAATTTGGATTACGTATTTGCCAAATGGAATAAAATAAAATACTTTAAAGGATAGACTGCTCGTGAAGTGTGCTGTAGAATATACAATACTACTGCCACAAAGAGAAAGGGGGTTCTTTCTTTCTCTGTATTACTGCTTACTTGCTTACTAGATTTTCTCTGGATAATTTGAAAAAATTGTGACATAATTCGACAGCATTATAAATTCCAGTTAGTGTCCCCCAAAGCTATATTATGGTCACCCTTACATCCTATATTATGGTCTTCATTAAAATTTGTTTTAATTTCAAAGTTTCGTT
This sequence comes from Nilaparvata lugens, assembly GCF_014356525.2. NCBI lineage: Eukaryota > Metazoa > Arthropoda > Insecta > Hemiptera > Delphacidae > Nilaparvata > Nilaparvata lugens. The sequence goes on along the minus strand of NC_052507.1, from coordinate 14,637,636 downwards.
GTCAATAGATCTACTTATTTTATTTATTTATTCATTCATTTACATACACATTTTTCCAATTTTTACTTATTGTAGAATCAATACTTTTTCACCCAATCAGAAAACGTTTACAGTAACTTACTACTGTATTTAGTCATGACAAAATTATTATGTTATGTTAAATTTATGTTTTCTACTATGAATTGAATTGAATTTCTCAATCCTCAACATTTCGCATTCCATCCCACTAGCAATCTTCCCACATCCCTGCCCTTTTGAGCACTCTTGTTGCAGGAATTTTCTTTTATTCTATCACAAGTAACTCGAGACATGAGAGGCGAAAAAATAGCTTTTATTTTTGAGTTTTGCTGTCTGTTGGTAGGAGAAGCTGAATAGAAGGGAGTGAACTCTGTCAATAGGTCATCGCATTGCACACTTCCGTACTACACAAGCATGTCTTGCAAACCTATTATATCTGCTTCCCTTGGCTTATTCCCTCGTAACAAAAACCTGCGGCAGACATCTCCAACAAAGCCTTTTGTAATGACGCGCCCGTGGTTTTGATAAATGACAGGTGTAGCTCCGTCTGCTGCTGCTGCCTTATATGCTCCCAGCACTTACTATGCGTCTCCCATGTCGACAAACCTTATCTCACTGCTATTTTACGTGGAATTCTCTCTTGTACCTACTGGTCGCTCCTATATGAGTTCCTTCCCTAGTCTCTTGTAGTGAATTTCAAATTTATAACTCATGATTGTGGGGCCCAGAAATGTGGTTTGGAATTGTTTGTGAATATTTATTGTTTTAGCCGACTAAGTACAGAGTCAAGTAACTCACATTGATAATGGAATTTTATTACGTTTTCATGAATCAATTCTAATTACACTTCTAGACTCCTCTTTACTTTTCATGGAATTAGCCAGTATTTGCCAGTATTGACCCTGTCCAATTGAGTTTAATATTGAACATATTTATAAACAATTGTAAAAATTTAAAGAATGCTCTTTCAAATTTCATCGACATTGTTAAAGTAAACGGTCCCCGCTGCCTCAAAAGCTGTCGTTAAGTCATGTCAGAGGCCCTAAATTAGATCAGGTGCGACCTGCAAAATTCTGGACACGAGACCTGAGCTAGCCAAGTCACTCGGCATTAACTCAATATTATTATCGACATTGAAAAACTACCAATTATTTGAAAAAATTATTTGATTAGCTGGTAAAAATAAATTATATGTTTGTAGAACCTGTTATTCATGGTTTCTATATAGTTTGTTTGAACCACCACAAAATCTAAATTGTATAGTCTTTGGATTGAACATTGCTCATTTTTCACTGATTATTCAACTCCTACTACACCAAAAATAACACTATAACTTGTTAAATTACTAACACTATTACAATAATTACAATTACCATTATTTTGACAAGTTGAAAAGAGATTACTCGAAGTGGAGTTCGATACACTAACACTTTGAAGCAATAGAGCAGTATTTTCTCTGTCTGTTCAGGAATTCGGTTGAATCCCTAATCAATTCGGTAATTAAATGTAGAAACTTCTGACAGACTACGGTTAGTTTGTCAGTTAGAATTTGGTTTGCAAATGGGAAATTGAAAGTATCAGGTAATCGATTGATCACCACTCTCATGCCGTATTAACGGTTCCGTTCAGCTCATTTTCGACTAAAGTTAATTAGAGTGCAAACCGAATGTGAGTGGTCGGACGGCAACTTCAAAGAGTGATGAAGTACCCCAGCGTTCAAGCACTTTCCAATGTATAAATGAGCGAACGAATCAATTCAATAACGGGGAACGAAATGAATGGTCGCGGGTCAGAAGGGTATGTCGGTTTGGCGGAAAGACCCTGGAAGTGGTGTGTGGTGGTAGGGATGAAGAACCCCAGTTGGGGAAACGAGTCAAATTCAGTTTGAAGAGGGCGTCTGCAATGTGGGGATCGTCTGCCTGCCTGGACCTCAGCTTGAGGGAGGTTTGTTTGCAGTCTTCTTGGAAGAGGGACAATAATTCATGTCGGGGAAGAGAAATCTCCACGAGCAAGTTCTTTCAGCCGCCCTCCCAATGATACCAAAGAGGCGAAAGAAGGGGGAAGTTTTGTAGGCCTACTCGAAAATCCTGGCGGGTCGGACGTTGTGTAGAAATAACGATCGATTTCAATTTGTTCTTAATCTAATTGAACATCAACTTGCGATTTTAATCTGATTGTAGATGTACGTCCTTGACAGATTCTTAGGCTCTAGTATAGTTAACAAGTAATTCTCTTTTATCAGGGGTTAGGCTACAGTTGTTGGAGTCGTTTGGTTTGTTTTGATCCGAACTAAAGGAATGCTATTTGAAACCTTGTAAACAGGATCGGTCTGAGTGTCTAACATCACAGGAATGGGACTTTCTTCATTGAAATGACATTAGTCTATGTTCTTAATGGACATCACTTTTAACTGAGATCATAAACGTACACTTTTATTTATGTTTAAAATTACCCTATTTTCTCTATTTTACTCTAATTACTTCAATCCTCATTATTTTCTACCAATTATACCTTATTCAAATAGTTTTTTCTTCACAATAATTCATTTATTCCTCCTCATTCTGTCATTATATCCAATTTTCATATCTATTCCAATCATATTATTAATCCGAGTCCTTCAACGTGCCACTTTCGTTGGTGTTATTAAAATCAAGATACTTTTAAATCAATTTACGCTTAAATCAAGATACTTTTCTATTTCCAATAAGCTGTGATCATAGCTGTTTCAAAATTTACGTGCTTCTCAATATCCATTGTTTACTATTTTATGAGCTCCATGCTTGATCATGCTTTGAATAATATTTCTACAAGAAACTAGAATCTAAAATCGACATGAATCATTTACTGGAATCATTAACTAGATTCTTTACGAGTAGCCTACTCCTATCCTCTTTCCAACTTATTTCAGATGTCATACATTATGATTTTGTAACGTATCAGAAAATTGTTCAAATGTTCACACTTATTGAAGGTATTCATATTGCTACACAAAATATGAAGCCATTCATATTCAGCATTCCCGATGACTTTTTCCTGTGGTGCAAAATGCGTAGTTCATGGTCCTAGCATTTATTGATCGCTGGTGAACTATATAGTGCATTCTCCTCAACATTCTCGTCTTCGAGTTGCGTTCATAGAACTATACATGTAGTTCTTCATATACATGTAGTTGTATGGTTGTAAGGAACTATACAGTTCTACATATACATATAGAGCTGTATGGTTGCGTTAAGTCATTTGTTGGCGCTGCAGCTGAGAGCTTATCCATCCGTGATAAACGGCTCAACGCTTTCTGATATGGGCATCGACTTGGCTTGTACATGAGCTACGAGCAGGCCAGAGCAGATCTCACCCCACACCGAAAAACTGTGCTGTATGGAATCAAGACATTTTCAAGATTCATCAAATTACAACCTGAGTTGTATTGAATAAGGTTGTTGTTTCCAATACTCTATAATGTAATGTAATAATGTGATATAATACTTTTTGTTTTTGTCTTATTGGATTAAAGTTATACAAAAATATTCATTAATGATTTATTCCTAGACTTGGAAGTTGGAATATAGGATTTGTACGTTGCATAAATGTGTGTGTTGTTTGAATAAATAAAGCACGTTCTATTTCATGCATTTCCATAATAATTCACAAATTGTAGTTATGATTAAGAGATAAACATCAGAATTAACCCGAAACTGTTTCCAGACTTCTATAAGAATAATATTTTAGTTCAAGTTATATGATATGTCACTCACCACGATCTCGTTCTGAACCAATAGAATAATATTGAAGCATATAACAATGCAGCTAACATTCTGAAAAAATATTTTTCGAACAATTCAGGATAACAATTATTAACAACTATTATTATTCTTTAGCAATTCAGTTGCATTATTTATCAATGGTGGAAAAATATAGTTGAAAAATCAAGATCAGCTCCCTGAGATGTGATAAATTACTGAACTTCTCATCACGAAAGATTCTTGTAACTGAACAATAATTCTTGTTTTTTTTTTTCACTTTTTGTGTAGTTGAGAAGTTGATATTGTGGTAATTATTCATATTGAATGAAAAAGACTGAGAAATTGTCAAAAAACCACCAAATCAGTGGTTTTTTGACAATTTCTCAGTCTTTTTCATTCAATAATTCTTGTATTGATACAAGGCAGGTTGTAAATTACTTTAACACTACAGTTTTTACGTTTATTATTTTATTCTTTGAAAGAATAATTTTTTATTCATAAAATATTTCTATTGATATTTCAACCTAGGTTGAAAATTACTTCAACAGTTCAGCTCCAACGTAATCATCAATAACTGAATGAATTATTGGAAAAAGTTGTTTATTTTCAACTCTGTTGACTTTTTAAAAAATGTACACTCCAACGCGGACAAACTATGCTATTACACTGTATATTTATTTTTTGAAAATGCTCCATGTTGGCGCTCTCGACTGTGAAACGATATTCCAAAGTGAACCATGCTCTTGAAACTTGTACTGTAAACATACAACCGAAATTGGCTAGACAACAAGCGACACTTTAACGCAGAACATATAAGAGAGCTCTTGAAAAGGTGGAGCAGCGAGCAAGAGAGAGATAGAGAGAATGAGCAAGAGAGAAAGAGAAAGAAAGAGAAATTGCGATTCGCACCCTCCGATGATGTGGTTGTTGAGTGGAAAGATATGCTCAAGCACCTGAACTCACTCGCTCATTGCTCACCTCAATTGCTCTACTCCTTACCTTGCATGAGTGTCATTATTATTGTACCCACAATCATGTACAGAGATACAAGTATTTGCAACTAAAGCAGCTTATAGACAATGAATGGAGTTATTATTCAGTTACACTTGTAACGAATATTTGATACTGAAGCAGCTCGAATTGTAGAATATCTTATCTAGCTCTGAAAGGTAACCAAATGTTCAAGACTGAAGCAGCTAGAATTACAGAATAACTTATCCAGCCTTGGAAGGTAACCAAATCCTCAAGACTGAAGCATGAAAATATGCTTTTCCTACAGTTACCTTGAAAAGTGACCATTCCTGCACTGATTACAGAACGCAAAGAATCATTTTTCCGCACTAGTGCGCAAAGTGATTACTTTGCGTACTCCAGATTTGCAACATGGCAACACAAAATAGTTTGTGGGTTATACTTAAACAAAAATTAAGTTGGTAATAATGACTGTGGTTAGATTTAGATAAGAATCATTTCAATGGCTACCCTACATTTATGATAAAATCCCAATCTAGAAATCCAAAACAAGAATAATGAGCATCTAAATCATAATAAAATAATCATCATTTACGAATTCTCATCATTTAATAATAAATAATATTTCTTTTCTATTGATAATTATTATTTGAATTGCAAGCAATGAGAAAAGTAGCAAAATTTTGAGGTTGATTAATTACCGTTCGATATCCATATGAATAAAAATAATAAAAAACATAAGAATACTACAATAAATATTCTTTGTTGTCTATGTTATTTTTATAAATATTTTTCAGTTTACTTTGAGCATTTTTCTCGGTAATTTGGGCAAAAGTCTAAATTTCTGAATCCTGTTTCAGTACTTTTTAGTTGGATGACAAACTTAGGTACGATTCTTCCCGCTAGGTCGCGCGCTTGTCGGTTCAGCCATCTTGCAGCCATCCCAATCAGCTGTTGGCGTGTATTTTGAATGTGAATTTTTTGTTCTATCTGTATTTTTTCTGATACTTAAATAAATAAAAATGAGAATTTTGGCTGAGAATTTTCAACTTCAATTGGATTATTAATTTTTAAATGAATTAAGGTTGTTATTAATAACAGCATCACACACACAAACATTTGATGGATCTCAGCCATCATTTTACCGATAATTACCCACTTTTCATATTCAATGGTAACTGTAGGAAAAATTTAATGTGAAATACGTGTGCAAAGTTCGTTTGCTGCACTTAAGAAACCATTATTCCGCACTCGCCTATGGCTCGTGCATAAACGTTTCTTTCGGTGCAGCAAACTGTCACTTTGCGCACTAGTTGCACAAATAACTATTCCTAGACAGGGAATCGGAGTTATTTAGTTACCCCTGTAACAAATAATTGATACTGAAGCAGCTCGAAATGTAGAATATCTTATCCAGCCTTGAAAACTAACTAAATTCTCAAGTATTAGAGAATAATTCAACAGAAGTGTCATTCAGCTCATTTCGTATCTTTTAAACTCATCCTTTGTAACACCCTCACATCGATATGGAATCAGTATTCTGTCAAACATTCGAATACGGTACGTGCTTGGTTTTTTCTCACAGGCTCAAAATAGACCCTAGATTAATATGCGTTCGGCCATATCCGTTGAGAGAAACGATATTGGAGATTATCTTATCCTTTACGGTCTCTGTTCTTCAATTTTCTTCTCTCTAGTTGGACGATATTATTGCATTGCCAGAATCTTGAGGCACGATGCTCATCATACGCCTAAAAAGCAGTCGTTAATAAGTCATATCAGAGGCCCTGAAATTGATCAGTTACCACCTGAAAACTCTGACACCAGACCTGAGTCAGCCAGGTCATTCGATTTTATTATTATTATCTTCATACATTATTTTCAATAAAATAACGCATCACTCAACATGGGAATTGAAATATAAATTCCAAGTGAATAAATTACTTTGCTTTCACTTCGCATCTTAGCATTTATGAGGGCAACCATCATCAATTACACAGATCGTAGGCCTATATGAGTTTTTCTCGTAGATGAAAACGAGGATCTAATTACACTCTGATTTAGAAAAACCTTGGGTTATAGCTCATATATATTATTAATCATTCAGAATTACACAATTAAAGAAAAGTACCACAGGCTTACGACCAAAACGGTTCCAATTCTAATTAATTTATACAACAGTCCAAATGTAGCTAGGTTATGTGTCACTTCAAATTTCTTCAATTACACACTAAATTTACAATTCAAAACACACAAACATCATTTTTAGATTAAAAAAGTACTTCTAAATTGAATTGAATTAATTACAATTAGTTGGAAAATTCCAAAATTAAAAAAAAAAACTATAGAATTTTGAGACCGAAAAGACAAGCACACTATTTAGAACTTATAGAGCTATATAGATATAGCATATAGGCCATTGATAATAGCAATATAGTCACGTGTATTTCCACTTTTTCATTGTATACCTTCAACACCATTATTATAAAGTACTTTATTGTTGAAGAAAAATTTTTTTTTGTTCAGAGTCACACTCAAAACTAGAGCTCATACTCTTTCTTTTTCAAATACACATAGACTACACATAATCAAATCAATGATCGTGAGGAAATGTTTTAATAAGAAATAATACTCTAGAATAGGATCATTATCCTTTTAAGACTGAATATCAGTCTATGAATCGTGGTATTTATATCAATTTAGCATACACCCAGTATACGTTTCGAGATGAATTTGAAAACCGCGCGCTATTGTGGCTGGAAAAGCTGGATATGAAAAAGATCGATTCAGTCTGACAGAATGGAAACAAAAGGGGAAAAGCTCTGTAGTGCGCGGAAACCGAACAAAGGCATGGCTGCGGCGGCTTTTCCCGGTTCCTACTGTTCTTACAGCATCTCGGAAAAGCTTTCTTGACACAGCGCATGGAAAGGCAGCGAAATTCTACTGACGATTCAAAACGCAAAGAGCTTATTGGACGCCGGGAAAAGCACGATGCGAAACTCATAACTTCCTTCCAACTCGCGAGAACGGAGCAAAAATAGAATCCCGACTACACCTGTAGCAGGAGATCCGATTTATTCCAGAACCTTCTCCAACTTTCCCAAATATCAAGTGTCAATATTTGCCGGGTTTTGAAAATATCTACTCCTTTAAAAAGCTCTCGAGGATATGATGCAGATTGAATATCTCATCTATCAGTTTAAAACGAATGCAGATTAAAATTAATTGTACATAAAAAACACAACCACTGCCAGATAATAACTAAGCTATTCAATTTCTTAAGCTGTGTTTACACCAAAGTTATTAACAACATGTTTATTTCTCCGTCCTTATTATAGATTCTATCAGATTGAACATAACTTATCATACACTTGATGAACATAATATGTGCTTGTCAAGTTCCGTTCAATCTAATAGAATCTATAAGAACGGAAAAATTAACATTTTGTTAATAACTTTGGTGTATACGCAGCTTTAAATCTCTAACATTATAATGACAAATTGTATTTAAGCTTTAAAAATAAACTGCACGATAATTGAAAATCTCCTTTTGTTTTCTCGTTTATGAATAGTGTAATAATTTAGTTTTCAATATCCAAATATTCTCAGATAAACTATTTGATAAGAATAGAGTCATTCAAAAGGACGGTAATGTTCACCTCGGTTTAGAAGATCGACCTCATAAATTCATTTATTCAGTTATGTAAACAGTTTATAAACAATATTTGTATAATATTATACTATATTACAGTTATTATATCATTATACTGTTATGTAAAGTAAATTGATGTTTCTCGCAGATATCCTACAAAATGAAAACTTTCCAAGTACGTGTTGCACATGCATGCAATTGTTGAGGTGCGTACAGATTTACGCGCCGCGAACATGAGCAATTCACTTTTAATCAGCTGATACCAAGTTTTTTATATCTATTACCGTCTCTGTAAAAATACAGATATAATCAGCGGATTAAAAGTGAATTGCTCATGTTCGCAACGCGTATATCTGTACGCACCTTTAGAGTTTCATCTCTTTTTTAACATAAGATTATAATATACAGTAATTAAAAACTCGTGCACTCTATGTTGCAGTATTTTTCCTTCTTCTCAAGTTTACTAAAACTGCTTTGTAATGACTGTCTTGGAAATAGAAGCCCCTCTCAGTGATAGTGTAGATAATGCATAATGATGTCACTCTTCCTAGCTGTTGTATAATGCACACAGACAACAACTTCCTCTCACTTCATGTGAACTTAAATAGTTGGATGCACGTAGTTGGTGACTTGTTCAAGTCATCCTCAGCTCCCATTTAGGTCCGTACGCCGGGAGTTGTCACTGACAATTTGATTAATGAAATGCGTTTAACGGGCCAATGGTATGATGGCCTCTCTTTCACATTCAACAACACCAAGTCACCTCTGTAATTGCCGTGAAACCATTAATATTGATCCAGCTGCCTCAGACGACTCGACTTGCTAGTTGTCCACTGTGCCATCAATTCTGAATAATAGCTCATTGTGTTCAATGCTTTCCACCCTTAAACTGTGTTCACTTAATCTTCAGCATTTTCCTTGTCGAAAACCGAATCTTGTTATCTCAATTTTCTTTGACAATACTGTAACACTTGCTATTCCCATTTATGTTCACAAAGGAATCATCCAGATGGAAACAAAAAATGTAGAGTTATTATTTTCAGAAAGATGAATTCGTTTCAATTAAGTTTCAAAGCAGAAAGTATAATTGGAAAGACATGAACGAGTGAGCTTTCTTTGAGTGCTTTATTCAGACTCGTTCATCTCTGACTAAGGTTTAAAAAACCTTAGTAATTTTCCAAGCGTTTATTCAATATCCTTCTCAAATTGGATGAGGTTTTCTAGTCTTTCATTTCATCCCATATTCTTTCATGTATTTTATCAGTTCATTCAGATGTCTTTAAAACCCATAAGTTGGAGATATTACCATTGTATTAGTTAAAATAGAGCAAAATTCGAGTTATAAAAAAACAATCTTACTATTTAAAAACCTTGAGAGTTGGGTTTGAAAGTTATCATCATGTAGTTCAATTCGCAAAGGAAATGTTGCCTCATAACAGATGTAGATTCATTCTTGAATTCCGATTTGAGAAGCGTATGTGAAATTTAATTAGGCCCGCCTATGCATAATCTTATGAATCTTAACCAATTTCGAACTTTCTTTAATTCTTATTTATAACTTAAATAACGATATAATTTAATCAGAATAAGGCAATTGTTTACAATGCTAGAGAGAGGAGAATCATCTTTTTGGATTAGAATCAAGGAGATATATAGAAAAATAATAAAATGATAAGAAAATATCAAGTCTTTCTACAATACTTCGAGTAAAGTTCATTCTTTCGCTAAATTATCGTTAAACAGATGAATTTAAATGTATAAAAGGAAGAAAGAAAGAAACTTTATTTCGCCAAAATACAAAATTTAATAATTAATGTAGAATAATGATATCGTTAATCGTCTTGGCAGACACACGACATGGCTGTACGTTTTTGATCCGTTTTCAACTGAGAAAAAACCCTAATGCTACCTGTATGAGGAATGGGATAATATAAATTATTCACTGTGATTCTGTGCTGCACTCCATTGGATGAAAGTCACTCAGGCTACTTGAGTATCCTTTATGCGGGCGTATCTCCTCAGTTACATGTGTATTATTAATGATCACATTTCCCAAAAGACCTTCACACTCGTCAGCCAATCCTCAGAGACATCACATCTGAGTCTCCGAGACTCGAATACAAATTAGATCGAAGAGAACTCTGGTGGTTCCAGAATGATTACTGTCATTTAGTACTTCCTTCAGGTTCTCAGTTATTTCTTACTCGATCTAGAACTTATTTCTTGATTAATCAGTTTTACTTTTGTGATCAATTGGGTTTCACTAGATGCATGACTAAAAGTGATTATTTTGAGTGGAATACTATTGTTGAAATTATTTCATTATACTCAAACTATACCACAATGCCACAAAACCACAATGGAGAATCACCTTTATGTTCACAAAGGAATCATCCAGATGGAAACAAAAAATGTAGAGTTATTATTTTCAGAAAGATGAATTCGTTTCAATTAAGTTTCAAAGCAGAAAGTATAATTGGAAAGACATGAACGAGTGAGCTTTCTTTGAGTGCTTTATTCAGACTCGTTCATCTCTGACTAAGGTTTAAAAAACCTTAGTAATTTTCCAAGCGTTTATTCAATATCCTTCTCAAATTGGATGAGGTTTTCTAGTCTTTTATTTCATCCCGTATTCTTTCATGTATTTTATCAGTTCATTCAGATGTCTTTAAAACCCATAAGTTGGAGATATTACCATTGTATTAGTTAAAATAGAGCAAAATTCGAGTTATAAAAAAACAATCTTACTATTTAAAAACCTTGAGAGTTGGGTTTGAAAGTTATCATCATGTAGTTCAATTCGCAAAGGAAATGTTGCCTCATAACAGATGTAGATTCATTCTTGAATTCCGATTTGAGAAGCGTATGTGAAATTTAATTAGGCCCTTGGATGCCTATGCATAATCTTATGAATCTTAATCAATTTCGAACTTTCTTTAATTCTTATTTATAACTTAAATAACGATATAATTTAATCAGAATAAGGCAATTGTTTACAATGCTGAAGAGAGGAGAATCATCTTTTTGGATTAGAATCAAGGAGATATATAGAAAAATAATAAAATGATAAGAAAATATCAAGTCTTTCTACAATACTTCGAGTAAAGTTCATTCTTTCGCTAAATTATCGTTAAAAAGAGAAATTTAAATAAAGTATAAAAGAAAGAAAGAAAGAAACTTTATTTCGCCAAAATACAAAATTTAATAATTAATGTAGAATAATGATATCGTTAATCGTCTTGGCAGACACACGACATGGCTGTACGTTTTTGATCCGTTTTCAACTGAGAAAAAACCCTAATGCTACCTGTATGAGGAATGGGATAATATAAATTATTCACTGTGATTCTGTGCTGCACTCCATTGGATGAAAGTCACTCAGGCTACTTGAGTATCCTTTATGCGGGCGTATCTCCTCAGTTACATGTGTATTATTAATGATCACATTTCCCAAAAGACCTTCACACTCGTCAGCCAATCCTCAGAGACATCACATCTGAGTCTCCGAGACTCGAATACAAATTAGATCAAAGAGAACTCTGGTGGTTCCAGAATGATTACTGTCATTTAACCCTTCCTTCAAGTCCTCTTATTCCTACTCGAGCTAGAACTTATTTCTTGATTAATCAGTTTTACTTTCTGTGATTAATCGGGTTTTACTAAATGCATGACTGAAGTGATAATTTTGAGTAGAATACTGTTGTTGAAATTATTGAATTTTACTTGAACTATACCACAAAACCACAATGGAGAATCACCTTTATCCTCAATACCATACAAATACAATAAATCAGGTGTACGAGCGGATGTAATTATTTCAATAACTTTCCTCTAAAAATTATGTCTATGAATGATATATTCACTCAATAACAAATCAAAGAACAAGGCCAACCTGGTCATTTTTAAAAGATCTCCTCTTTGTTGGTCTATTAATTGAATCATTATTTGTATATAATTATATGATGTACTTATACAGTATAATGTACTTATATCATATTCCATCGGTCTATGAAGTTTGATACGGCTCATTTCTTATCTATTAAATACATTAAGTACAGTACCATACTTATAACTGTGAATAATTTATTCATGGTGATCATGCTCGTGTAGAATTGAGTGATACATTCCAAAACATGCATATTCTGTTTTTCAATATCTAGGTTGGAATCATAATATCAACATAATTATCTAATACTTTATTTCTCCACAATTTTTGAATAATTGATACTTCAATTGACTCCACAAGAGTTTTGCATTTTCATATTATGAATAAGTTTTTAATTGTACTAGCTCAGTCTTTTCCAGGAAAGGATCAATCAAATCTCCTATTCACAGAACTCATTCAATCAATTTGCAGACTAGAATATTCCTGGAATTTGATATTTCAATGATATCCAATCAGTTAGATTGTTCTCAAACTCAGGTTATGTTTACAGTGATGATAATTGATCTCAAACCATTTCACCTCTATTACATCAAGCAGCATTTCACAAATACTCGAGAGAAGAGGAATTTACTCATCGGAAACAGGGAAGGAGGAAGTTTGCGGAACCATGGCGGGCGGAAATTTGCAAATAGCGTGGTTTAGTTTGGTGCTTTTGTACGTTTTGTAGGGATTGTGGTTTGGTTAAATCTGAACGGATTTGTGATCACCACACCTTCCAGTCAGAGGTATTATATATCTGACATCATTAATCCTTTCAAATTCTGAGTAACATTCTCGAAACTTCTGTACCTAGCATTATCAGTGAAATTACCTCCATTCTTAGTTAACTCCATAATAATAATAATCTACCTGCGATGAACGATCATAATTTTAGAATTGAATTGAAATTCTATTTGCCAAATAATTTTACAGACATTTCTTCAATCACAAAATAATAACAATAATAAGGTTAACAAAAGTAAAAAATTCTAGAAGTATACAGTACAATCTAATTAACAAGATCATGATTGTGATGATATTAAACAAAGTAATAATAACATTTTGGCTCTACTTGCAAAAGTAAGTAATGAATTTCAAGATTGATTATTTTTTATTATTATATTTTGTGAAACTCATAGGTGGAAGACGCTGAACAAAATTGTTACATTTCTTTGACTGAGTTCTTTTTATTTGTCCACCAGCTTTTCAGTATTAGTGAGAATTCATCTTTTCTCTCTTGCTTCCTTCATTTATATTCATTATTATATTTGCAAATTATTTTTTTCTCAATCTCATACTAGTTATCTTATCAATGTAAGATATTTTATGAATTAGATAGATCTGTAAATAGGCTTAATTTCGAGCATAATATAGCTATCAGATGAAAGTATATATTCATTATCTTGTGTTGTTATGGTAGGTTCCTATTGAATCAAACCCCTTTGATGTTGTCAAAACCAGTAATTTATTTATTAAAACAATTTGTAATTCTAGTTTTGATTGTTACACTATTATCAATCTGTAGTGAAATGAAAGTTTGAATATTAAGCAACAGAGTAGTCAGTGATATGGAAAGATCCTTTCCATACAGCAGAACTCTGTGCTGTGGGTGAAGCTCTACGATTGGCCATTAACTGTGGACCAATGAAGGTTGAGCTCTACTGTAATTGGACGAGGCTAGAGACGCCCTAGTATTCCAACTTATGACACTCTCTTGTCTAGTCTCGGCCTCGGCCAATTACAGTAGAGCTCAACCTTCATTGGTCAACAGTTAATGGCCAATCGTAGAGCTTCACCCACACTATTCTGCTGCTCAATGTTTAGGCATCCAGTTTACTAGAGAATGATGATGTTCTAAAAACATAGACTTGTATCTCAAATTGTTTTTGACAATATCTAGTCGTTCGGATTCAATAACTCACTTAACACTGAACATATACGAGCTTTTCTCAAATTGAACGGTTTTCTATCAACTCAAAGAAAACAATTTCTTACTAATATACACAATTTCTTACTTTGATATTAATCTCTACCAAAATACATTCGAATATAAATTGGTGAATTTCCAATCTGAACAGAAATTTCTAAGGTGTTTCACATCTCAGGGACTTGTTTTCTGGGTCCAAGTCTATAAGCTTAGTGGGTTAATTCCATTCTAGTGGAACAATTATGTGAGAATACATTTTTATTGTTAATCATTGAGATGATAACGGCATAGTTGTGAAGTCAAGGCCTTCGTTGTTATGTCGGTAACCTTTGTTTGATTAATTATGAAATTTATCGCTTTCCAATTCCTACATAGATCATTCTCCTCTCAAAGCTCAATCTATAATTGTCATAAATTCATGTTACTGTTGCTTTTGTGTCTATTTATAATATAGATATTATTGTCTAACGGTACAATTTTTCAGATTACATTCCATAAAATAATACAGTGATAGACTTATATTATTTCTTATTCAAGTTAGTCAACTTGTATGTCTATTTTGATTTGGAATATACTTACTATTTTCTACTATTCAAACAGCTCGATGTCTCTTGAATGAATGGATTGTATAAATATAAGGACTTCATTCTTTCAATTCGTAATGATGTATTGATTGTATATATTTTTTTGTTTCAGAGGCCAGCGTCTCAGGCGTGCCTGATATGACTGCAATATCAGACATCGATGAAGCAGGAATTAACAGAAACCTTCAAGCACGCTACCTCAAAGACATCATATATGTATCCTTTTAACAATCTTACTGTTAAATAGTAAAAGGTAATCTAGAATATATAGTTTGTGCATGCTAGATACTAGTTTGAGTCATAAGATCCTGTGGATCCAAAATATTAAGGAAGCTTGTATTTGAATTGAACCTGTGTGATTGAAGAAAACCAATAAGCTTCACCAAGTATTTGCATCATAATTTTTATAAAGTCACATCAATTATTTCATCCATGTTTTCATACAAGAATATATTCTGTGCATGCTAGTTACTAGTTTGAGTCATAAGATCTTGTACATCCATAAGATTAAAGAAAGCTAGTATTTGAATAGAATGTGTGATAAATAATTGATCCTCTTGGCTATGGATTATAATGAAAAGATTTCCATAAACAACTTTCAAAATAAATAAAAATTACATTCTAAACACATCTACCTATGTTAAATAATGGTATTTGTAACCAAATAAACGTTCTGTGTGGCTCAAATTGTTTAATCTTCAAAACTAACTAGAAACACTGGTATTTGAATTGAATCTTCCCTGAACGAATGTATTTGGATAAATTGAAAATTCTCAGTCAAATAAAATTACAGAAAGCGTTCTTCAATGTAAGTGAGAAAAACCAATCAGCTTCACCAAGTATTCGCATCATAATTTCTATAAAGTCACATGAATTATTTCATCCAAGTTTCCATACAAGTATTTCAAATGGCATATACTCGAAACAAATGACCTCTTTGCCGGAAACTATAATCAGGCTAGGCCTACCTACACTAAATTATTGCACTGGCCCACTGTATTCATAAATTAGTGGGTTATTCAGTTTGAGAATATTCACAAACCAGGATCTCATAAATTTTTAGTGATGATAAATTTTCTCCAACTTGATAATATTTATTTATTGTTATCGCTTGTCAGAGGGTTGTCAAGGAAGAATGAATCTTCTTTTGAAAGTCCATTGAATGAGGATTTAGGATGTCGTACCAAAATCGAATGAAAATATCCAGCGTTGCAGATGTTTCTTCAGAGTTTTCTCCTCTCTTGAAAACTGAAGGAATTGTTTTTACAAAATGAAGCGTTAAAAGAGCAGCACCTGGTTTGCAAGAGTCTCTTGTGTATTAGAAGAGTCTCTTCCAGATGTTGCTTGAATGTCGACGAGAGGTTTTTGTCACGTCTTACAAGAGGAATAAGGCAAGTTACTTTTCTAATGAAACTCTCAACACCTCGGTTGCCGCTTGCCTCTCTTCTTGTTTCTTCTGTTTTTTTTAACGAATTAGCTGAATGAAGAATTACTGCACTACAATTATATGATATTGTAATTACAACTTTAATAGCCAGTTCGGTTCTTTCTCTACTTATCAACATATTTCTTACATGAAATTTGTGTTTTGTTTCGGTTTTGTATATGTTTGGACTTTTTAACATCAAAATGAACTTTATTCCGTAGTGAAAAGTGTAAATTTAAAGTATTGTGCTCACTATAACCTTAGTGTCCAGTTTCCCATTAGGGAAACTTTGGAACTTTGGACTATATACGGCGAGGTGGAACTACCCTTGGGTCTCCCCACCATTCAAAGCCATACGCTTTAAATATACGCTATTAATAATAATAATCTTACATGAACTAAAAGCTGTATAAAAAAAAACTATACAAGAAGTGTAGGAGTGTCTTTTGAGTACCGTAGTGGAATGGCTATAATTCGTTGAAGATTATCGTATTTTCATTTTACTGAGAAAATTGGTGTTATTTGTTTTATAAACTCTTCTCATTGAATTTAAAGATTAGAAATTGGAACCCTTGCAGTATTTTAACTAATTAATAATACGCACAAAAAAACTAACAAAACCTACTCTAGAACATGGTTTGCCATAGTGGAGTAGGTCAATTTCCACACAGAAAAACTAAACAAGTAGAGGACACATTAAATAGCTATTTATGTATTAAGAGCGTAATGCACGACTTTATCGCTCGCGCAAAACAGTTATCACGCGACGCGAAGCGGAGCGTGTTAATTTTCTAAGAGCGATAAAGAAGCATTACGCGCGAATTACATACACAATTTATTCTACAACTGCCCAAACCTGTTAAATTACTTGTATCGGCGGAGTTACAATTACCGACTTTTTAGGTTAAGATCTGACCTTTTGGCGAGCTGCTTACCATCAGCTGATTAGCGAGCGTAAAGAAACTCTTCTGCGCATGCGAGAATGATTACCGAGCGTAAAGAAAATCTACTGCTCATGTGCGGCTGGTTGGCGAGCGAAAAAGTAGATTCTCCTCAGAAATAAGCTGTTTTACGAGGAGAATTGAGTATGTAAATTCTTTTTTTACGCGCAGTTGTAGAAAAAGAATTTTTGTAACTAACTATTGTATGTAATATTGTAATTTATCTAATATTTTGTGTAATTGATGTTGTAGTTTTAGTTTTTTTGGAAATAAACATTTATTTATTGATTTTATTTCAAATTATAGAAAAATATTTTGCAAGAAGTGAAGGAGCCAAATAGTGTATTTTGAGTAGTGGAATTGCTACAATTCGTCCTTCATCTCATTACAGTTTTTATTCTCTGTTGTTTATTGAATATCTCGTGAATTTTGACACAGTTTTGCTGCAATGAGGAAATAGTTGAGATATGTAGTGATATGTTTATTTTAATAGTGATAACTCAAAACTTCCTGCTGCGGTTTCCTCTCAAATCGCAAATATCAGTTATATTATTGATGCGAATGCATTACGACACAGCTCACGATAATTTTATAATTCCATTATTCTAAGCCTAATATTCATTTCGATAAAAGGACCGCTTTTGTACTCAGTAGTTTTGATTTTCAAAATCTACCAATCATACTTAATCTGAAATCACAACTGAAATAATTCCGACTACACGATGTGATATTATTATCATGACAATCCCACTATTATCATGCTGTTGAAACGAAATGTAAACATTGTGAATAAAACTGTATTTTTTCTCTCAGGATGATGCGTTCACTTGTAGACTTGTATGAGGGTTAAGAGTGGATGAACATAGGTGTGGATATAGTTTTAGGTGGGCTCCAAACTCATAAGAACTAGTATACTATAAAATCTCACAAGTTTGAATATCATAGCGCTAGATAGACTAGAAGCGTATTAGCTTATCTTCTTTGAAAAATCGATAATAATTTAATCACCAATGTTTCAAAATATTTTTTAAAAGTATTCAGATATTTGAAAGGTTTGAGATTCGTGATAATTTTTTGAAACATAATAAATCTATCACAATCATAAATTTAATATTGTATTACTCTATTCAAATTAATTGAAGTTTGTGGAAATAAACATGATTTATTTCATTATAATTACGGCGATAAAATCCCATTCTTCTATTTCAACTTGTTGGTTTCAGTGAGTCCATCTATTTGAATAAATTATGATTTACCTACAACATTGTAACACGTGACCTTGAGGCATGCGAACATAATGGAAGAATGAACTTGAATCATCTAATTAATTAATTGAATTTCTGGGTTTGATCTTGCTATTTTACATTCCACGCAAGCACTTAATGATTTACTCTAATGATACGTTCCCTTGAGCCCTTAGATAATTTGGATGAGACTTGGTTTAAATGATCGCTTTTAAAATAAGTGCCACCCAATCGTTCAAATACAATTTAAATTTACTGGCCCTAATCTTATTTGCGAAAAAAATCGTTAAAATCAACAATACCTATTCTTAATAGAAGAACAAAGCTTCGTGATGATTTTCAAGATAATAGGCGTGGACGTGTCCTCAACTCATGATTGGTCGAAGCTTTATGTTGTATTTGCCAATAAAATTAAAGGGTGGGTTTTTAAGAACACACGTAATTTCTTTACTTGGAGTATGAATCACTGTACTGAAAAGCTATGCTAGTTTTATGCTCGAACTAGGCTCTAATACATGAACCATAAATAAAATGTATTAGTTTAGTTCTAAATTATGTGAAAAATATGCTATGTTTCAAGTATTGTCTTGGTGCAGAATATTTGGTTGAATTGTGAATTCCCAATACAAGATTGTCTGGTCTTTAGCAGGCAAAGTGCGTGGACCCAGTTGGGTGTTTTTGTGTTTCTTCTTGCCTGGAATGAGAGATTGGCGTTGGTCGCTTTTTTAGCCTGGTTCTTGCCACATGTGCAACAGAATAACATGAATTTCAAGGTCTCTCCACGAAAATGCTAACGCTAAAGAAAGATTTTCAAGGCAACAGAAGATAGTAATTACTATCTTCAACGATTGATTCGGGATGAACTCAGAGCAAAATCTCGCATCTCCATGTCACTTTCTCTTCCATGTGTTTGATTCAAATGATATAAACTTGGAATAAATAATAGAAAAATACTAGACTTAGAAAAAATAGAATAATATGAATTTTTGCAGAATTTTGGTTGTTTATCAATAAAATACTTCTCACAATTTTGATTGTGCATCTCTGGTTGTGATTGTTTAACTAAGGTGCGCTAAGTTTGAAATTTCAAGCACAGAAAATAGAATGCTTATGTATCTTCTTATTCCATATTAGTAAAAAGTAAATTCGTATGGCTTTTGTTGGTGGGGAGTCCCTTGCGGGAAGGTCCCACCGCCTGAATATATAATTTAAGCCGTCAATGGGTCTTACGACTGTCATACTTCAGCCGGGACCGACAATTTAACGTGCCCATCCGATAACACGGGAGTGATCTGGTTAAAAAACTTTGGTATTGAGAGGGTTTGAACCCGGGATCTCTATGCTGCTACGCAGGCACTCTATCCACTAGACCACGGATCACTCCATATTCCATATTTATTTTATTTTAGTAATTTCACTTATTATCCTTTTTGCTTTCTTTCACTAAATAACTGCGTATTAGAACTGAATAGCCATTTAATTTCTTAATTTGGTTACTTTTAACAGTATCCAAGTACGGTATTCATAAATTTATTTTTGCAAGAAAATGGTAAATGATATGATATTCAGGGGTTTCGTTCCCACGGGTTCTCACAGGGGGGGGGGTGCTTTACGCAGACTGCGTCCTTGAATTTTCTATGGGTGGGAGGGGGGCATCCCTGTGATATTTCAGTGATTCAAATGATCGTTTACTGTTTCATAAAAGTAAAGCAAATTGAGAACCCATAAATCACGTTGGTACAGTGCCAACTATTTTGATATGGAGAAGATTTAAGATGAGTTGCTGATTCGCATGTGAGATAATGAAACATTTTCTCTAAATGAAAATTTTCTAGAAACAAATTGGCTATTAACTTGACATGAGTTCAGTTCTTGGCAATCAGCCTATTCTTTATAGCACTGGTAGGAAACAGTCGTGAATGAACAATTTCTCACTTGTATCCATTCTTACCGTTAGCAAAATGCAAACAATATTGTGGACTATTGACTCAGGCATCTATTTTACATGCGACTGTAAACACAGCAGATTACCTACGTGCAGTCTACCTTGTTCAAATGAGCAAAGTATTTGCTTTTTCTCAGGCTGTCGTGATAGTTATTGCGAAATTGCTCCAGGGAAAAGAACAAACAAGGAGCATTTACTTATTGAGAATGAAATATGAAAGCCAAGAGTACGTATCCAGAGAACAACTCTTGAAACTTTTTATAGTTCTAGTATTTTACGTACCTTGTAATTTTCACAGCTTATATCGTGAACTGAAAATAATTCTCGTCATATTTGAAAATTCAGTAGACGTATATACATATCCAAGTGTAGGCATATGATACATTATTATGTAGCATTTTTGATACTTATTCTTACCTACTGGGTCAAATATTTATTCTGGAAAATAATAATTCTGGTTGCAACACTGTTCTCATACATTTCCTACTCAGTTTTAGAACTTATTATAACCTACTTATTAGTATGACTTCTATTATTTTACCTACCTGTGTAGTTGTGAATCATTATCAATCTCTTTTGAACTGAAAGCTTGAACATCAAGCAGCAGAATATAGTGAGGATGAAGCCCTACGATTGGACGTTAGTTTTTGACCAATCAAGGTTGAGCTCTCTGTCATTGGCTGAGATAAGCCACGCCAAAACGGGGCGGGACGTATGGCTAGCACAGGTAGTGAATGAAAGAAAACAACTTCATATTGTCAAAACCATTGATTTATTATTAGAATTTTGAGATACTAGTATCGGTTGTGTCCATTATTGCACACCATTATCAAGTGAAGAAATTATAATAAATTAATCCTAGTGAACTGAAATCTTGAACTTTGAGCAGCAGAATATGTGTGGATGAAGCGCTACGATTGGCCATTAGCTGTTGACCAGTAGAGGCTGACATCTACTGCCATTGGCCAAGACTAGACACACCCAAGTATTCCTAATATGGTCATATTCAAACAGCGACAAATGAAGAGAAGCTTAGTAACTGACAAAACCATAACGGATAATTCAAGAAAGGATGGAATATACAATTTTAGTACCACTAAATAATAAAAAACAATTTCGAAACCAGTGAATAGCTCAACTATTTCTAAATTAATAAACTATAATCTTAGAGGAAGATTATACAATTTTCCACAAAATATCATTGTTGTATATTTTTATTACTAATGAATTGGGCAAAAATAATGTTTTATGTATTAAGAAAGAATATAGGGCTTTGTTGTAGTAGATTAGAGATTAAATAGGATTTTTTCATTATTTTAAACTCAATTCCTACATTCAAAATCCAGTCCAGCTAAAAATCAACATCACAAATTAATCACAATCATTTCCAAATCCATTCCATCTGTTATTTTTGGAACATAATTTTTAATTGCTGTATTTTATCATGATTTAATTTCATTCTCTGTCAATCAATATTTTGAACTCAGGAACGGGTGACACTGGCTGGTGGTTCAGGGTGTAGTACAACATTTTAAGTCTCTCTCAAGACTGGACGGAACGGTTTTATGGTGTTTTTATAGCGTATTCGACAAACTAATTGAGAAGATCCAAGTGAGAAGGAGCTCAGAGTTATGGTGAGCTGAAATCGGTAAACACGACACTGCACACTGATGCTTCCTCATTTGGGTTGGCCCCGGGAGTCTCATATCGGCGGCAAGATAAATTTCTCCCTTGGAACTGTATCATCCACTGAAGCACCGTCATTCACTCCAGCTTAAACCAGAGTTTGATGTGTGTATCTTGTCTGAACCAACATGTGTGACTTTGCTTACATTCCATTGCCTCACCCTATCCTATACCACATCAATATTTTTTTCTTCCTTCACTTTCTTGCCGATCCTGAATTTATCAAGAACCTTTTCCATTTCTAATCTTGAGATCTTTCATTTTTTTGAATTAGAATCCTAATCATCCACATTTGTAATCTCATGGTTTAATTTCTCAAATATACTTGATACTTTGACACTTCATGACTTTCATCTTCCCTCTTCCACACACAGGCTTTGAATTTGTGGAGAGTTTTCATGAAGTTTATTAAAAAATAATGTTTTATTTTCTGTAACTACGATATATAGCAATTGGATTTAGTTATTATGATTAATTATTCAAGTTGAACTGTAAGTTTTATTTATGATTATTTGGTTGCAGAAGATGTAGCGTTGTTGTATGATTTGCATTTTTGTACCCTGTAATATCTTCTATATATATATAAAAGCGAAATGGCACTCACTCACTCACTCACTCACTCGCAGAACTGAAAATCTACTGGACCAAAAACGTTCAAATTTGGTAGGTATGTTCAGTTGGCCCTTTAGAGGCGCACTAAGAAATCTTTTGGCAATATTTTTACTCTAAGGGTTGTTTTTCGGGTTTAAAGTTCGTCTTTTAGCATGTATATTCTTCTTCTCCCAATCTCTTAAATATAATTGAAATTTCCATATCATATGTTACTATAGAACTATAATCTAGATAGAGTACCTACTTATCAATACTTACTTATTAATTACTATTAATTACTACTACTTATTAATAAATTACGTAATGCTACTTTTATTAATGAGCTATTGAGGAATCTTTGAATTTTTTCTTATTTCACAAACTCCTTCCAAGTATCGTTAAACATCAATATCATGAAATCTCATATTTGAGAACATCAATCATAAGCTCCAACTCAGAGCTAAACTATGAATGGAGCTATTGAATTATTCTTACTCCAATTATTTATTATTTTTATTATTTTACAAAGGCGACTTTCTAGAAGTATTTTAAGCTAAGGTGATGATGATGGGATGAATGATAATACAATGAAGGTAGAGTTATGAATGAATAAAAATCAAAGGTTATTTATTCATTCAATCATTCAGAATTACACTTACAGAAAAGTACCACAGGCTAAGACGCCCAAAACGGTTCCAATTCTAATTTATACAACAGTCCAAATGTAGTTAGGTTATGTATCACTTCAAAATTCTTCAATTTACAATTCGAAACACAATCATCACACACAAATCATTTCTAATATGGTCGTTGAAGTGCTAACTCCGTTTTCTTTCCTCCGTTATGCTATCCACTTGATTTGATTTGAGTCCACTTTTCATTGTAATCTCATTACTTTTGAATCCGAGGTACTAGAATGAAGAGAGCTGTACATCTATTAAAGGAATTTATAAAATCTAGAAGTGTGTACTGACTCATGCGCCATGAACACACGCATTTCTCTTTCATCAGGTGATATAATAATATACAGATATAATAAGCTGGAGATCAGCTGATGAAAAGCGAAATGCAGGTGTTCGTGGCGCATGAGTGAGTCTGTACGTCCCTCAGGATCGACAGCTCAAAATTAAAAATATGAATAATCTGTTCATGCTGAGTTTGACACTCATCTTGAAACCAAGAATCTCTGAAACAAAATGAACATTTCAAAAGATAAGACAACATTCAAAGACTGCGAATTTTTATTGTGAGTGAAAACTCACAGGGGAAAAGAAGAAAAATCCTTGCACTTACTCGGTCTGGTTGAAAAGATAAGCCCTTTCAATGCTGTTCAGCATCCTACAGAAAAATGCCTGGAATCTTTTCAACCTACTCCACTCCGTTGGGAGCTTAGCAGAATAGAGTTTGCGGCTTAACGGTAATAGCGTTTTCAAATTTTATTCTCCAGCGATTTTTGAGATTGGAACTTGGAAATGGGGGGAAAATTTGAGTTGATGACAAAAAAAGTAACGATGAGGAATGTGAATGATGATTTTTATGAATGTTTAGCGTGACATTGACCATGTTGAATAAATAGGAGCTTGGTAGTGATTTAAATGATCGCTACTTAAAATAAAAGAGTCCGGTTGTATGAGAGAGACCGGGACTGGCTCATTACGCACCATTAAGCCTCCAAATTGAATAGGGCAAACTACAAATACCATTAGTAGTCCTGCTTCTGCTTGTAGTGATTCTTATCCTCCCCCTTCTCCCTACTATTTTTTTTTCTCTCTCTCTCTCTCCCTCTTCTAATTCTTTTATTTTTTCCTCCCCAGGACTCAGCATGAGCATGCGTGACGAACGAAAGCGAGAAATTCAACTGGAGTCCGATCTCAGAAAGGGAGAATGGAAAATTGTTTTCTTGCACGCCAACTTAGTAGACTGGGAAAAGAAATTAGTTTAGCATGGGACATTCGGATAGAACAGGATGTTGGATTTGTTGCAGATTAGAATGTAATCTAATCATTTTTTTTTTCATTTTTTTTCATTTCATTAATCATTGCTCACTGTTGTACGCCGTCATGCCGATTACGTATTACTATATTCCATTCATATACATCACTTTCCACTCATATACATGAGTGGCAAAATGAAATACATATTAATCCGAGTTCGGTGCTGTGTGATCAAAGAATTACAGCTTGGAAAACGGGCCTTTCCAAGTAGGAAGCTGGAAGCTATTAATATCCTCAGTAGTTCAGTAGTATGTAGTATACCATGTGATGAAGGCATTGAGTTTTCCAACCAATTGATATTAATTTATCGATAGAGTGATATTATATAGAGTGATTTACTATACAGTATACTGTATCATGATAGTGATACACTATTATGTCATGTAGTGTATATATTACACTATTAAATATCATAATAATAGTGATTCACTATAAATCATAGAGTGAAGATTTATTTGTCTCTGATAGTATATAGTATTGACTATCAAGTTATGATGTATATCTATCAATTTCATTTCTGAATTCACTGGTCTATTTACCTTCATGATAAAATTTGAGATAAGATTATGAGAGAAGTGTTACCAACTCAATTGAAAACAATCATTTTTCCTTCCACCTGTGAATTCTTTTCCCTTTTCACTGAAAACCAAACATCAGAACTCATTCATTCTTATCCACTCAACGATTACCTGACCAGAACACTCTTTCCTTCAATCCTTTGTTCCTGATTGACATTCGATTTACCTCGTGTTATTCTTGGAAGCTTGCGGTAAGCAACTCTGTGATCGACAAGCCCTTTTATTCCGAACGTTAAGGGAATCAAAACTCCCTCTTTTTTCTTATTCAACCTCACTAGAGTTGCCTGTCTGTTCATCTGTGTAGAAAGAGGATTGATTTTCAATGTTCCAATGAATTCAAACAAGCTATCTGACAAGCCTTTTTCAACAACGGGGTTGAGTAATTCATTCATTTGTAATATCCTCTTCAATAGTTCATTTACCCATTCACCTACTATCCACTAATTATGATTGAATCATCACTTGATAATCAATGATGATAAATCAATCATTCATTCACTTTTGGGATTAGTGGACGAGGAGGCTCTTATTGCCTCAACTTCGCCCATAACACTTGTAGTATTTTAAAGCAATTATCTATATATCATTTACCTACTGTCCTGTCATAATAATGATGGATGAATCATCGATCTTGATAATCAAGGATGATAATACAATAATTCATCTACTCATCCTTCACCTACTGTCCACTAATGATGGATGAATCATCACTGACTTTATTATCAATAATGATAATTCTATAATTCATTCACTCATACTTTACCTATTTTCCAACAATGATGGATAAATCATCACTCAATAATCAATGATGATAATTCAATACTTCATCCACTTATTATTTACATACTGTCCCATAATGATGGATAAAACATCATTATTTGATGATCAATGATGATAAATCAACACTCATTTAAAATTAAATTATGTATAAATAATCATGATGATAATGGAATTATCAATTAGCTGTGGAGTCTATCACTTGAATCATCAATTTATTTCTAAAATCTCACTTGCTATTTGAATCAGCTTATCAACATTGACAGATCGTTGTATTTGATATTTTATGAGTCAAGTGAAGGCAAAGAGAAATTTTCTAGACCTTGACAATTTTGTATGAATTCATTGCGAATACATTTGCGAACTGACTCGAATTCTAAATTTCATAGCATTTGAGTTGCTGTCAATAAATAGGCGATTAAATTCCAGAAATTTAAAAGATGTCAATATTTTCAATCTATATATCTATCAATCTAGATTAACAGACAGGCTTTCTAGTGAACAGACTAATTGTCCAAACTTATACCATTAAAATAATGGCAAATGCTAGCAATGCCATTAAAAACCTTTAAAGAAATTGAGGAATTTCGTTCTGTCACATTACACAATCACATTTTTCAGTTTATATTGTTTCATATTCAGGTTGCATTGTAGAAAAAAGTATTATTTTATCAAACGGTAAATTGAATTAAACTGAATCTATCTGTTCATGAGTTTGGCATCCAATTGGCATCGAATAATAGCTCTGTCCAACTCTTCATATTGTCATCTATAGCAAAAGATATCTACATCAATAGCACTGTCCATCTATCTCATTCCATGGTCGGGGATTTCGAATTCCCACCATCGTTCATTACTGCAGTTGAATATGACCAGGAGTAAATCAGATAACAGGCAAATATTCCTTGGCGTATTGTTTCCTACCGCATGATACTCGATAGAAGCAAGTTTCTAGGCTGTGCAAGTCCTTCGAGACTTGAAGTGGTAATAAGCTTAATATTGCTCGGGAGCCTCTTCCAACAGAACTTGTCAAACTTCAAATTGAATAACCGTAAATGCTGGTGGGTTGCAGAGGAATAGACTTGTTCAAGTTTGACTATTGCACTGAGGAAGGCCTCGCTCTTTATGAACAACTTACCTTATAGGTGGAGTGGGACCTAAGTTCACAAGTAACTCGTGCCTCAAAGCTCTTCAACATTCATGTCGATTCTCATTGTCGGATGCTCGTTTGTTTCCCTGCTCCAGATGTAGTCGAAAATCAATGGGAAGTTCAGTGTTGATGAACATTTGGACTACTTTTAACAAAGGAAACAATTGAAATTCAAATGTATTTGTGCTTTGTACAAATTCATACATACATTACAAAATTCAAACATAATATTAACAACAATAAAATTATTAATAGTACAAAAGAACTTGAAGCTGACAAAAGTAATAACCGATCGAGAGCTTGTAACTTTCTGAACTATTTTGAAGCTCCTGAATAAAGAAACAAAAAATACGTGAGTGATAATTTTGAAAGAAATGAGGAAACTAGTAGAACTCATATAATTGAATTGAGTATTTTCTTCAGGGAAATGTGCATTATTTACGAGTAACTGAAATATACAATTTGAAAGAAAATGCCTTGATATTGTCAAAATCACTGGCTCATTGTATATTTTATTATAAATTTCTCTACTTTTGTTCTTGATGTAATCTTTGTATTTTTGTGTTTACTGGTTTTTAAATACAGTGAGATCCACTTTATAATGACACTGGAAAATGATAGGAGAACAGCGTTGCCGATCTCTGCTTTGCCACTGCCTTCTATAGAAGATAGATGATGCCGTTATATGTGATGTAATTTTGACTGTTCACTCTTGTTTGAATAATCAATTTATTTTATTCCACAAGAAAAAATATTTTTCAATGATTAAATAATAAATGTTCATAATTTAGATTGAATATTTTGTTAATCAATCATATTTTTAAATTGTTTAAAATCGATCTGACAACGTTGCAGAGCAACGGAAATCGAAAAGGATAGTTCTATCTGCTTTGTCGAATGATAGACACAGCAACACCAATGTTAATCAAATACTGTCGTTGTAACGTGGACCTCACTATGGTATTTATCTTCTATTCTATAATTCTTATCATATCATCTATTCGGTTTTGTCAGTTACAATGTTTCTCTTTATTGGCTGTTGTACAACGGTTCTCATGACCATATTATTCGCAATACTTGGGAATGTCTTGTCTCGGCCAATGGCAGTAGAGTTGAGCCTCTGTTGATCGACAGCTAATGGCCAATCTTAGGGCTTCATCCACACTATTATATGCTGCTGCTCAATGTTTAATCTTTCAGTTTACGGTGTGATAATGGTTAGAACCGAAAGTAGAAAATCTCAAATTGTTTCTAATAAACTAATGACTTTGACAATATTATTCCTTCTCATTTCATATGTATACAACAACACTCATTCCTTTCTACCACAACAATACAGAAAGTGCCTCAAGCCTCTATTCAAAGCCTCCATGCAGGTTTCATAGGTCTGACGTAGATATTCTCAAGACCAATTTTAGTCTAGGAATCCTGCATTAAAAAATTTCAAGATTGTTATTGAAAACAAACAAGAAATGTACTCCAAGGACCATGGAACGATTTTATAGCAGTCAACCTGATTTTTACCAGTAAGCTTAGTTTGAATACGTGTATTTGAATTGAATTTAATATCATGTAGAGGAAGGGAAGTGCTATACAAAACTTCTCATTGGTTTAATCAATGAGAAATACATGATTCTTTGCATAACTGCGGTGCATTGAAAAGTTGGGAATAATTCTACAAACTTGGTAGAAAATACAAGTAACAATTGAAGAATAATACGGTTAAAGCTTATTAATACCTAGACATCTCACTTATTTTTACCTTTTCAATATATTTTTGCGTTGTTGTGATTTGTTTAATTTTCTAAAAAAATTCTCCTTCAATGAAAAAATAGTAACGAGGCTATCGGTAAGCTCGTTAGCTTGCAGCCACAAGCAACGTTAGCTTCCATCAAAGTAACGTTGGCTTCCATCAAAGTAACGTGAGCTTCCATCAAAGTAACGTGAGCTTCCATCAAAGTAACGTGAGCTTCCATCAAAGTAACGTTAGCTTCATCAAAGTAATGTCACTTCACGTTTCGGCGCTGCGTAATGTGTGTGCTCTCCAGCTCAATTTATCAGCGCTTGTGTCGAATGAAGAGACTCATATCGCCTTTATTATAAAAGAAACAATGGATCAGCGGCTGTGTTCTCTACGGAATGAATCAGAGCGACACCGGAATAAAAACAGTGAGCGCCTCTCAGCTCTCGGCTAGCCTGTTGGTGGAGAAAACCCATTGTTGGCTGCTCCGGCTGGCTGCAGTCAGTACAGTGCGTGAATGTACCCGATCAATACCCCCTCCAACCCCCGCGTCATAAAATCCCCACCCCCACACACTCTTCCACAACTTCGCCCCTTCTTGCTGGCAATGAATGAACTTGCCACTGTTGTTGGCTCTACTACTGACGGCTCCACACCCTCACAATCATCATACTGCCCCACCCAGTCTTCATTTTATTTTTTTTTGGTAAGCCGGTAGCAGCAAGTGCTAGCCTACATTCGTCGTCGCTAAAAGAATAGTATGTTACTCGTAAAACCGCTTTGTAACAATTAAAAGCACGCTGTTTATGTGAGTGGTGGAACCAACTTTTGTAATTAAATGACATTCATCTAGAACGGCCACGAGTGGAAGCTGGAGATGCGTGTACTTGTTTCCGGCTTGTGTAGAAAATGCAAGTGTGATGTTGAAAAGTATTTATGTTGTGACATAACAGAATGCTTGTTTCAATGTTTCTGGGTTTTTCTGAAAAAAATCCAGAAAATACTTCTCTGAAAAGTATCTGTTGTAACATGACAGAATGTTTGTTTGATTCTTTTATCTATTTTTCTGTAAGCTACTAGCCAGATTCCAAGTTTCTCCTAGATTGAAATATAGAAGAGTTTCGATTCAGGAGGCGACCAATATTAATATTTTTCTAGTTCTCCTTAGTTCTTTCGTGGATTCCTGAAAACCACTGCCAGTTTTTCGACTGCTGTTTGTACTCCATGTAGCTTGTAGGCAAAATATTTGTCTCCTCCTTTCACTGATTTTTAAATACTGTTAATATTCACTGCTTGGAATGTGAATCGTTTGAAATTGGCTAAACATAAGCTGCATGCTTACTGCTTGATGAGTATGTACATAGCCACCACCTCTAATAAAATGCCCTGGCCTACGATATTGCAACGTCGCAGTGTAGGCCTAGAATCTAATACATGATTGGTGAAAAAGATTAAAAAATTTTCACCAATGATGTATTAGATTCTAGGCCTACACTGCGACGTTGAAATATCGTAGGCCAGGGCTTTGTATTAGAGGTAGCTATGGTATGTAGGTATAAATTTATTTTGAACAAACGTGCTTCTTGTTGCAGCGTCTGTTGAAATGTCTCAAATTCTCAAATATATGTTCTTTTCAAGCTTTGTTCTGAGAATCGTTCATGAATTAAGCATCTTCTTCATATGTTGCTCCTTCTCTCAAAAAGTATTTACTGGACTGGAAATGCTAGAAAATATTGCTGATAGATAGAAGTGATTAATGATACTAGTTTGAATCCTTTATCGCAAGAGCCAAGAGCCTACAAAATATCTTGCCCAAACATTTCTCTCGCTAATACTTTAACGTAATGCTCTCCGAGTTCTATTGGTTATCTTCTTTTCTCAAAAACTAATGATCAATGCATCATTATAAACTCAATTTTTGCTTGTTGATAGAATAGAATATTTGTTTCGCCAAAATACAAGATACCGTTGGAAATTGAATTTAAACCAATTTACGTCCTCAGTTTACCTAATTTGCTCTCAATAATTGGCTACCTATCTCTATATAATTTTCCATCCATTATAGTCTGGAATAATATTATCTCTCTCTATACTGAACCTCGAGATTGTCAACACAATTTTCGATTCGTCAACACTACCTCATTGATCCCGTATTAGTACAGAGCTGAGTTGCTTGTAGTGTAGTCGTGATCCTCATTGTGTGACGTCACAATCTGTTGTTGGCTTGGAGCTATTCTCAATGAACCGAACGACGCATCCCATCTTCCTATCGATACCCGAATCTGGTCTGATTCGAAGTACACAGGGTGTGCTAAGCTTTCCGGATTACGGCTCCTGTTTGTATTTGCAGTCTACACGTGGGTACATATATATATGGACTGTCTGCATGTGTATATAGGTGGCTTGCGGGTCTACTGAGATCGATATTTGCAGCACGCATACTCACCTATATATCTATGTAAGGTGTGAAGTCTACTTAGTTTCCGACTATATATTCACGCACAGGAGGGAGCAAGGCACGTCATGTATGCACCACTCGTAAATAATGCTGGATCATGTTTCGCTTCAGCAGAAGCCCTAAAAATAAAGCGCTCTCCGGTCACTACATTTAGCGCATTAAATCAGAAATCTTCCGCTCATCGAATTTCTAATCTGATTAATGCAAATGGGGACCGAGCTCGTATCACTGGCAATAATGATGATTGAAGCAGGTACAACAGTACAAACGTTTGTTGTTTTTTGTCCCGGAGGGATTTAGGTACAACTCATGCCCGGTTTCACAAAGACATCTGAACATGGTCAAATCAGGTTCGGTTTAAAACGAGTGGACTGGAAGGTCTAGAACATATATGATTTCTATTGCGATAGTTACTATGATAATTCCAGTATATACCTGTAAAGCGTACCTGGACCATGTACAAATCCCGTGACCGAGCTTGGTGAAACGGGCATCAGACTCACCAATTTTCTGCCATCTGAGTATCTGAGAGGAGAGTGGAAATTTGAGTTCAAAGCACTATCATAATGTTGCTCTGCTTATAAGAGAAAGAAATAAAACAATATATTATACAACCTTTCGGATGAGAATTCTGTAATGTTCAAATGTTGGATATGTTGTAGGCATGTGTCTTTTTAGATTGTGAGTGCGACATTAATCTTATGAATAGCTCGTATTTGAGTTGAGGTTTAGTCAGGTACTATACCTTATTTTCGAAAAAAATTGTAATAAATACAACACCCAATAATCTCAGTTTAAAACCGATATTCTGCTACTAGATTCATCCAAGCATAGAATAGGATAATCTATCCCTTTTCTGTGTATAATAATCTATCCTTCCTAACTTATCCTTCCTTCATTTGGATTGTAAGAATAGCACCTTCAATATCTTCATCTACTCTATCAGATCGATATCACTACTAAGGTAGAGCAGCAATCTCAACCTCTCTACGTTTGAATGAGCTTCCACTATTACACAGCTTTGCAGTGTATTTTCGCCGATCTCGAAACATTCCTCCAATAATTTGCCTTCTGTGGGGGCTCGTTCATTTGGATTGTAAGAATAGCACCTTAAATATCTTCATCTACTCTATCGGATCAATATCACTACTAAGGTAGAGCAGCAATCTTATCCTCTCAACGTTTGAATAAGCTTCCACTATTACTCAGCTCTGCAGTGTATTTTCGCCGATCTCGAAACATTCCTCCAATAATTTGCCTTCTGGACTCATGAACTCTCATATTCAGAACATACACAGGCCTAATACGCAGGCTGGCTCAGTGTTAACTCTAGAGACCTCGTTAAAAACCGCTGAGGCAATTATACGGCTTTAGTCCTCTGTACTCAGAGGAATTGTGGCGGGCTGTCTAACCACAGAATGTGAATATAATGCACACCTCCTTCGTTCATGCATTAGCAATCTTCCTCGTACGTCTACGAGTAGCAAACAAATTAGTGCATTTCTCCATTCTTCCTTCTGTTGTAACTTACAACAATATTTTCAATAATATAATTCTTTCAACTATATAATTCTTCAAAAATATTGATATTCTGGTAACTCGATCACAGAGTTTATAAATAATATTCATAATAAGTAAGTAAACATTTTCTGAAAAAAGGGTACTCAGATTTCTATTTCTTTCTAATGATAATAAGCTATGAATTTGAGTGTATATAGGACATGTGACATTTGGTATTTACACTGAAGAAGAACATCTCTCTGCCAATAACGGAATAGATAAATAATTCGCAGAGTAAAAATATCTCAGACATAACATCTTTGTTGCGTTATAACTATGCTTCACAAAACTATAATGTGAGAAATATAAACCTTATTAATAGAAAGAAAAATAAAAATCTCAGTACCCTTTTTGAATTATTTAATCACAACATGTTCCAAAACAATTCAAAAAGGGTACTGAGATTTTTATTTTTCTTTCAATTTTTATTACAAGTAGCCCTATACAGGAAAAGAGATAAACCCTTATTAACTATGGTTTAATTGATCCACTAATTTATTTTCAATCGTCGTAATGTAATAAAGATTCTTTGAGAACAGTGTTGTGTATTCTTGTGGTATACGATGTGCAGATTGCTACATGAAACTCTAGGATATATTATATTTTTAACGAATCACACTATAAGGCTTTTACACAATCTTCATATTAAAATTCTTTATATCGTTCGATTATCAGAACTGTATAATGAGTCTTTGTCCACATTTCTCCCAGATTATATCGGAAGTATCACTAGAACTATTTTTGTATTTTTATATTGTCAACTAATTAACGTTTTCAGTGATTACTACTCAATAATCGACCATGAACAAAGCTGTTGAACCATGAATGAATGAATTCAGTTATCAGTGATTGTAAAATGAAGAAAGAAAGAAATGTGAATGGATCTGGATAACGAATTTTTCTCCGTATTCGCTCTTCGATTTTCATGTGAAATTTTAATCTCTTTTCGGCCCTGATAGCGGGAACGTTCTCCAGTCCACTTTATAGCTGAATTTCCTCCATTTACTGTTCAAACGTGAGCTTTTTCGAATTAATCCATCGGATCTCATCAGGTTCATTCTGTTTAACTTCCATCAACGTTCAACTTGCCGAGGCACGACTAAAATCTGTATAATCTCCTTTTCAATATCATTTGACAATTCGAATTTCCACCATATCATGCAGTAGTCTGTAGCTTTCAATTTGAATTCATGGTGATCACTTGTGTGATTGCATTATGATGACCTGGAAAGTGCATTTCAGTAGTCCAGAATTAGCAGTCATTGATTTTCAATAATTCAACACCCCTCATCCATTGGTAATGAGATTCTAACTGCGTTATGAAATTTTATAGCATATTAACAATACATTAATGGGTTCGGTATTTGGTAGAAAATGAGAAACTAGAGCATGGAGCATATAATTAATTATTTTGCCGAGGAATGCATCTCATGGAATGTAATCAACTTGAATATAATTATTATGTTTAAAATGTAATGACGTTTTTGATTAAACAGACTACGATATAGTCGAGTTTTCAATGGAGTTTATTTTTATTTCACCTAGTTCTTCTTCTTCTTTATGTGCCTTTCCGCTTCCAGATGTTGGCTACCATAGCGGCTAGATTCACCCTATACACAGCTGCACGGAAAAATTTCGCGGTGTTCATTTAGAACCAGACTCTCAAATTTTTCAGCCATAAAATTCTTCTTCTGCCGACCCCTCTCCTTCCCATTACTCTTCCTTGCAATATGCCCTGTAGGAGATCATAACGGTGTGGGTTTCTCATAATCAGTGAGTATAGAATGTAATTGAGTATAGAATGTGGGTATAGAATTACATTCTATACTCATTGCTCATAATATGTCCCAAGTATTGCATCTCTCTCTCTTTTATAGTATTTAGGAGCTCTCTTTCTTTACCCATTCTTCTAAGACTAGGCGCACACCAGTTAGTCAAGACAAGACAAGACATGATCAGACACGTTTAGTCACAATACTTCACACCTTCACATAGTTGCTTACGAAGACATGTCTAATTGCAATGACTAATTAGTGTGAGTTGCGTCATAAGCAACCATGTGAAGTATTATGACTAAACGTGACTAGTCTTGTCTTGTCTTGACTAACTGGTGTGCACCTAGCCTAAGAATTTCGGCATTAGTCACACGATCCATCCATGAAACCCTAGTTAAAATAAGCTATTCTATTTTGAATCGAATTGATAAGAATGATGTTGGTGAAGGCAAGACCTATTTGGTTCAGCCTTCTATATCGGAGGAAGACTAAATTAAAGGCTATTTTTCATTTTGAATAAAAAAGACTAAGAATTATTGTCAAAAAACCACAGATTTATTGATACTTAGAAAGACCGGTTTCGGTTATTACACCATTGGCAATCTCTGATAAACTCAGAGATTGTCAGAGTTTATCAGAGATTGACAATGGTGTAATATCCGAAACCGGTCTTTCTAAGTATCAATAAATCTGTGGTTTTTTGACAATTTCGCAGTCTTTTTCATTCAATATGAATAATTACCACAATATCAACTTCTCAACTACACAAAAAGGTTATTTTTCACATAAAATGATTCTCTGGTTTTGAACATTTTTCAATGTTGTTGGAATTAAAGTACAACTATCACACCTCAACTATATTTTATGTAAACATAAATTTGAGAGAACGATTCTAATCAATAAGATAAGCTAAAGATGAAATAAGATATCAATCCATTAAACACAGTATATCATACATGTAATACATGTAATCAGTATCTAAGCTATAGTATATAAGCTATCTCCTTCGCTATCTCCTTCGCTATCTCTCTCGAAGTTGAACAACAATCTCCTTCCATGCGTCAACCTTTCAACAATCCTTTATGGAAAACATTGAAATATTTTCCTGATATTGTTTGTAAAGTTATGTTGCAATCAATGTTACTCTGTGGTTTGGTTCTCTTGCCTTCATCCTGCTTGAAGAGGCAGTGAATAAACTCACGCTTGATAAGACAGGCTACCGATCTTTGCCTTCAAACTTCCCATTCTCCAAGTTGACAAAACTTTCCTTTGTGTTCCTTGCACTAAATTATCAACTGCTCCAACCCAACAGTGACATTCCTTATCGCTGTTTGATACATTGTTGCTTACTTGGAACGAGTTAATGCTTCAGCTCTCATTTATTGTAGTATCGACTGGTATATTTTTTCATCAATGAGATTGCCGTGCTACCAATTTTTCCTTAAACGGTTGGAATAGCATTTAACACCTATCACCTAAGGAAAGTTGTCGGCTCCAATAAAATAGATTCTTGATAAACTGTGAATGGATCTATTGCCTATGAATGAGAAATCCAGTTTTCAGAGCAAATTAACTTATAATCTTCAGATGAAAATTTTGGCAAAACACAGAAATATACAAAGAACAATAACTTACAAGCCTAATGATTTCAGAGTTATTACGAACTAAAAAATACTTATCTAGTTTACAGTTGAAACACAGTGGCTATTGGCTTTACTACATTAACAACTAAATCTGACCAAAACAGCATAAGATTTTATATAAAACACAATCTACAACATTAATAAACGAAAATGATTTATAGCAAAACTCTACGACAACAGTACTTGTAGCAAGCCATTTTTCAGAAGAAGGTCGAACAGGAAAAAGACACAAGTTGCCAGTCACGAAAGACAACGCCTCCAACATTACAGACACGTCACAAAAAAATTATAACTTATAAGTTTAGAATTCACATTCTACATCTGTTCTCAATAAAACTTTATTTTAAAAATGTTATTTTAAATTTTTATACATATTCTATTTAAATAAACTGTTTATTCTGTTATTTGTTAACCCTGCCTCGGTGACACCATGGAACAATGCAACAAACATTTACGATAATAAATTCTCCATCAAAAAGTTTATCTGTCTATTGATAACTCTGACATTTACTATAAAGTTCCATAGATCTCGAATTGAAGATTCGATTCAAATGTGAGAAGAAAAATGTAATATTACAAATACCCCCCTCTTGACATAAAAAAAATTTTACTGTTTGAAAATTTCAAGAAAAAATTTACATTGACCCTAATGAAAATTGTTGAAATTTAAATTCGAGAACAGTAACAATTTTTTCTAGAAAAACATTACATGTCATCCAAAAATATTGAAAATTATTATAAAAATTCATCAATAGCGTTTGTTATATGTTTCCAAACAATATCTCAAAATATAGAATATCAATATTACTTTTGATTTAGCTTTATAATTTAAAGAAAAATATCTCAACAGAAAGTTTAATATGTAAAGAATAGTTTTTTGAGATTGCACATAAATTTAATAGATAGAAAAATTTAATTTTTATTGCATAAAAAAAATTTAGTATGTTGAATGAAAAATTATTATTATTATTATTTATTTTTTATTTTTTTTTTTTAAATGAATTGATGAATTGTTACATTTAATTTTCACATAAAATTTCAATAAATCAAAAAATGTTCATTACTTTCACTATTGACTCGGTTGATTTTATTGATGCACATTTTGGAAAACAGTCCGTTAAGGCACTCAGTATGATTTTCAGTTAAGTGTGACTCCAATGTGATGACGTTAAGTGTTGGGCTGATCTGGATGCACGTAGTGTTGGGCTGATACTTGTAGTCGACCGATGCATATCAAACTCGATACAGGTGACATCTCAGTTAGCATTGCTTCATGTTTGTAGTAGACGGCTGCATTCCAAACTTGATACCGGTGACATCTCAGTTAGCATTGCTTCATGTTTGTAGTAGACGGCTGCATTCCAAATTCAATACAGAGTCACATAAATTTTGTATCATATTTGTAATTATACAATGTACATTTCAGGCTTGAAATGACAATGTAATTTGTTTTTTGGAAAAGAGATAGACGCTGCATACAGGATTAATTTAGGTGAGGATTAATTTAGGTAAGGTTTGGTTTTTTTTTTGATATTTTCAGCTTTCAAGGTTTAGAGTTCTGCATACAGGAATAATTTAGGAGAGGATTTTTTGAATCAATTCTTTCATGATACTGTGACTGTTCTTCTGAATTCAAAGTTGTGAATGTGAACATGGATGGCAATTACCTCCAGGTAATGCAGTAGTGTTGAAGTTTGAGATACAGAGTCAGCAATAAGCATTGGCATTGCTATTGGCGTATGGTTTGGTGTCGGCTTTGGCATCGGCGTTGATATTGGCATTGGCGCAGGCATTGACGTAGCTATTGGCATTGGCGCAGGCATTGATATCAGCACAGGCATCGGCGTTGATTTTGGTGTTGGCATCAGCATTGGCGCAGGCATTGGTGTAGCTATTGGCATTGATTTTTGTTGTTGGCATTGGCGCAGATTTTGGCATTGGCGTAGCTATTGGCATTGATTTTTGTTGTTGGCATTGGCGCAGATTTTGGCATTGGCGTAGCTATTGGCATTGATTTTTGTTGTTGGCATCAGCATTGGCGCAGATTTTGGCATCAGCATTGGCGCAGATATTGGCTTCGGCGCAGGCATCGGCGTAGATATTGGCGTTGACATCAGCACAGGCATCGGCGTAGATTTTGGCGTAGTTATTGGTGTTGACATTGGCGTAGTTATTGGTGTAGGCCGCAGCGTAGATTTTGGCGTAGATATTGGCGTAGTTATGTCACACTAGTTCGAAAATCACCCAAATGTTCTTAACACTCTTCATGGCGTTCACTTGTTACTGATTTCGAGATTCACATGATAACTATTTCAATGTTAATGTCTGTGCTGTACCTGTTATCTTAAAATACTTATAAACTAAGAAGAAAAACTTGATTAGGCTATCAATACAATCTAATACACATAAAATTTATTTTAAGTATCTATGAAATGGAAATTTGTTAACATCTTATTATACAGTCAGCAATACATAAATTGTGAAATATGGACATATCAATGATAAATTAAAAAAAATTCATTTTCATCTATTCACTGTTCAAATATCAAATTTTAATCCATTCTTCAAAATAGAAATAGAATTTCATAACACCCTGTATCATTATCAAAATTGTAAAAAACAAACATCATATCATCACAACAAAAATTTAATTTCAATACATATTTCAATAATTTCAGACATTTGGTCTTCTATTCAATCATTTCATAATATATTTGCATTTCATTATTATTTAATATAACATTTCATTTATAGCATGTTCATTTCACATTTATGATTTATCATTCAGGGTTTCAAAATTATTTAGTTTTAATTTTGTTCAAAAATTGTATAAAAAGCAAATTATTTAATATTATTAATCATCGTTTGTTGGATACTATAGTTTATTTCGACTCTTCAATGTTCTAAACACAAACTACATTTCATGACAAAACTTTACTATCAAACATTAAACAAGAAACCATTCAAAACATCAATAATATTTTGCTTCAAAGGCAAACAATATTCATAATTAATCATCATTTTGCATCTATGGCAATCAACATTATTAATCAACACAAAAAATATTATCTCATTACTGCCTCTCTAAGTCATAACCTCTGTTATTCCTTCTTTAGGCAATAATGGGTTTCCATCTCAAAAAAAACAATCACATACCAGCAAAATTCTAATCAACAAACCCCACTAAAAATTCTACATACACTCCAGCATCCATTTCAAACGATAATCAATCATATCAAAATTTATAGAACAAACAGTTTTAAAATTTGAAAAAAAATATCAATTACAAAACACTTTAGAAAAATTTTAGCCTTTAACTCATTTCAATTGATAATATAACACAACGTTTTAAATTAAACCAATTATTTTTTTTTAATAATTTAAAATTTTAAAGACTGTATAATAAGTATAAACATTTCAAGATTATAATACAAAGATGATCAAGATGAAATACTGGGTAAATAAGTTCCCTAAAAAATACAAACAAGAGGAAAAGAAAACTGGGTAAATAAATTCCCTAAAACAATACAAAGAAGAGAAAGATTAATTAGAGCCTATCCTACATGACCTAATCTTTCATGAAATTCAACTATCAATTCTTCATACAGTGCTGAAGGCACACAAACTTTCCAAAAACTATTCTTTCCAGATTTTCTAGTGAACAAAAGATCATCATTTACTTTAAAAAATTTGTTGATATTCAAATTACCTGTCTCCAACTTTTCTCTCACATTTTTTAACCAAACATCATCTTTTTGAATTTCTTTGATCTTCTTTACTATCTCAATTAACTTGTTATCACTCTTAATGATATTCAATACCTTGAATTCATTTGAATTTCGATTTTCTAAATTACCTTCATAATCAGTTCTAGAAATGATATCTGGCACAATGTTATCCTTTCCTGCTACAAATTCCCACTCAATATTAAAATTCTGTAATGCAAGAATCCATCTTCCCAAACGACCATGTCCTATCTTACATTTTTTTAAAAAGGTCAAGGCTTTATGATCTGTACGGACAACTATTTTTTGATTACCAAAATAATTTTGAAGTTTCATCAAGCCAAATAATACAGCTAAACACTCTTTCTCACATATTGTGTAATTTAATTCAGATTTCGTTAAGCTTCTGCTAGCATATGCAATGACACAGTGTTCCTTATCTTCACCTTCCTGAAATAACTCAGCTGCAATTCCTACATCACTGGCATCAGTGGCCAAAATGAAATTTTTGTTATAATCAGGATGTTTCAAGATCACACAGTCGATGAACCTATCTTTGATTTCTTGAAAGGTATCATTATCTTTTTCAGTCCAAATGAATTTATTTTTCTTGCATAGAAGATGCTTAAAACGATTTGTCAAGTATGAATAATTTTTCTGAAACTTTCTGTAAGAATTACAGAGACCTATGAATGACTGCAATTGTTTCAAATTTTGAGGAATGGGAAATTTCTGAATAGCATTTAGCTTAGAGTCATCTGCTTCA
This sequence comes from Nilaparvata lugens, assembly GCF_014356525.2. Classification (NCBI taxonomy): domain Eukaryota; kingdom Metazoa; phylum Arthropoda; class Insecta; order Hemiptera; family Delphacidae; genus Nilaparvata; species Nilaparvata lugens. Next base: position 14,596,818 of record NC_052507.1, on the reverse strand, counting down.
ATACCATTTTTACTGATAATATAACCCAAATACTTTATCTTATCTGCAATAAATTTCGATTTATTCAGTTTCAACTTCAATTACTTTCCCTCAACTTATTGAATAATAATTCAATTCGACTGATATGTTGTTCAAGAGATATACTAGAAATGGCAAGATCATCAATATAAGCAATAGTAAACTCACAAACCTCTTCACCTAGCATTTTGTACAAGCACTTGATAAATTCAGAACCACTAATATTCAATCCAAATGGTAGATGTGTATATTGATAAGTCTGTCCAAAAACATTGAAAGCTACATACTTTTTACTATCTTCAGTTAATTTTACCTGATTGAAACCTTGAGTGAGATCAAAACTGCTAATGTAGTTGCACTTATTGAAACGAATGATCAAGTTATCTATTGGTTCAGTTTCTGTAAAATCCCTTATTATGTACTTATTTATTTCTCTTCCATCTAAACATAATCGAATTTCATTGTTTGGCTTTTTCACTACTACCATAGGGCTTGTATATTCAGAGCTACCCGTTCAATGATTTTCTGATCTAACATTTTCTTCAATTCTTTCTTGACTTGATCTCTATACTGATATGGAATCGGATAACTCTTCTTATCTAATTTCACATCATCTTTCATTTTAAGTTGACATAAATAGTCTTTTGCAGATCCAGGACTATCAGAGAAAATATCTTTGTTATTTTCAAATACTTCAATTAATTTGTTTACCAATTTAGGAGATTCATCGCTTAGCTGTAATCTTAAATTATCAATCTGCTGCTTCCATAAAGTATCAAACGTTTCTTGGTCTCTTACCATGTTAACATGAAAAAGTCTATTGTACTTCAAGGTATCCTTTTTTATAAATGGAAAACAACAATCTTTCAGTGATATCATATTTTGATTAAAATCAATAATGGCTCCAGCATCTTTTAAGAAATCACAACCCACCAAAATATCCACATTTAAATCTTGAACTATAAGAAAAACTATTGGCAATTCTAACTTACCAAAAAATACCTCTAACATAATCTGTTTATTTATCTTCTTATGTCTCATACCAGTAGCTACAACTATACTTACATTAGGAGCTGGTACCAAGTTCAACTTGAGATTGTTTTTCTTCATTTCATCAACAAGTTTCTCATTAATTACATTTACCTCAGAGCCGGTGTCAATAATCATTTGATATTTCTTATTGAAAATTTGTACTTCTATTTCTGCTAAGTCATATCCAGTGGGTGGAGTATTCTCTTGTTCCTCCAATAGTTCATTAAAAATACAACCTATCATGTATGGTTCTTCTTGACAAACAATTTCAGATTTACTCATAGCTTCATCTACCTGAATTTCTGGAGTATGTACCATATTTACACTTGATGCTTTAATATGACTTTCTTGATAACTAGGCATTACTTCATTACTTAAATTCTTACAGCTATTTTCTTGCACATGAATTTGACTGATTAATTCTGGCTTTCTTACTTCAAATCTGTTTGAAGTTTCAGTTTCAAAATTTATTTTATTCATGTCTACAGTTATATCAAAATTTGACCTTTCCTTAACTGGGAGAGCAGGGCTGTCGTTTCGTCGTCCCATTATTAGTTTAAAGGAGCATTATGTCTTGGACGATTTGCATTTGTTTGATTTGAAGTTTGAGCAGGCATATAACCTGGCTGTGGGAGGCTAAAATCTAACTGGTAGTTGTTAGCTGGTCGATTTGGATTTGATTGATTTGAATTCCCAAGTTGATGATTTCTATTATCTCTGAAATTATGCTGAAAATTTTGATCTCTATGACCATTATTGTTTGGTCCATTTTGGTACCGTCGATTTTGGAAATAATTCCTACCTCCTTGATACTGCTTATTATTATCATGAAACATCACACCATTTGAATTCTGAGACCTATTTCTATCATCCCTATGTTCACTCTGATGAAAACTTATTGTTTTATTTTGACCTCCAGCTTGAGCATTGTTATGATCACGGGACATTTGTCTGTTTACTTTGTAAGTGTCAGTATTGTCAAACTCATTCAACAAACAAATAAACTCATCACTAGTCTTAATGTTACGAATAATAGCAGCTGTAGATATGGTTTCATCAAAATGACCTTTCAAAAACTTGAAAATAGTATCTTTATCTAAGGCTGGAATTAGATTCTTAGCAATGTTGAAACGAGAAATATAATACTCAGTAAGATTCTTAGATAAGTTTGGCTTATATTTTCCAAATCTCAAATCATCTCTAGCAGATGACTGAATGTTGTCTGACCACATTCTAGCAATGAATTTCTCTTTAAATTCTTCAAAGTTATTTATATCAAAACGGATGAAAATCCACCAATCACGATGAGCAAAATTTGAATTAAAATTGTTTTCCAAAATACCCTTAATTTTGATCCTGTTTGTGATTTCATTTCTCTCAAGATACTCGGTCAAGTTTATTAAGAAATGCATTGGATTCTTTTTGTCAATTTGCATTTGGAATTCAAACTTATCGAAATTACTATTGTTACCAGTATGATTACACATCGGTTTTGTTGACATGTTAATTTTATTTATGTTTTTTCTAACCTCAGTTATAGCAGCTGTATTTTCTTGACAATCTATTTTCAAAGAGGATAATACCTTGATTTCCTTGTCTACTTTTTCGTTTAATTCTACAACCTCTTTTTCAACATGCTTAATACTTTCATTATTTTCTGCATTGATAGCATTTTGTGTCGTATTTTGTTGCTCAACTATGATCTTATTTTTATTTACTCTTTCATTAACCTCACTGACCCTATCAGAAACTTGAATGATTTTGTTTTGCATTGATGTTTCTACATCTAACATTGATGTTTCAAGATCATTAGTTTTCTGCTGTAGTTGACCTATTTCTTTGTGATTTTTACTTAATGTACCTTTTATCTCTTTTATTTCCCGCTTTGTACTAACCTGATCTAGGCTTATGCTAGCAAATTCTTGCTTCATATCATCAAACCTAGCATTAAACTTAGCATTTTGTTCATCAAATCTAGCATTTTGCTCATCAAATCTAGCATCTTGTCTATCAAACTTTTGTGTTAAGAACTCTATAAGATTTATATCATTTTTAGCTCCTACCATACTTGTTTCATTTGATATTTCTACTACTTTCTCATGACTTGTTACATTTGAAATGTTTTCACTTACAGCTACACTATCGTTTGAGTCATTGTTTAAGGTTAGGTCTAAATCTTGTGATTCTTCATCTAAGTTTTGAATGTTTTCACTGGATAAAACTTCATTATTTTTATTGCTCTCCATCTTGCTACTGCGTAAAAAATATTTACTCATTAGAACCTGAACTTTCTTGAACCGATTTCCCACTCAGCAGCATCCCCCATTCACAATTCATCAAGATATCTATCCTACCAATAATTTTTTTTTATAACCAGGGATATATTTTGTAGTTTGAGTCCCACACCAGGGCGTACCATTTGCCGTGCTACCAATTTTTCCTTAAACGGTTGGAATAGCATTAACACCTATCACCTAAGGAAAGTTGTCGGCTCCAATAAAATAGATTCTTGATAAACTGTGAATGGATCTATTGCCTATGAATGAGAAATCCAGTTTTCAGAGCAAATTAACTTATAATCTTCAGATGAAAATTTTGGCAAAACACAGAAATATACAAAGAACAATAACTTACAAGCCTAATGATTTCAGAGTTATTACGAACTAAAAAATACTTATCTAGTTTACAGTTGAAACACAGTGGCTATTGGCTTTACTACATTAACAACTAAATCTGACCAAAACAGCATAAGATTTTATATAAAACACAATCTACAACATTAATAAACGAAAATGATTTATAGCAAAACTCTACGACAACAGTACTTGTAGCAAGCCATTTTTCAGAAGAAGGTCGAACAGGAAAAAGACACAAGTTGCCAGTCACGAAAGACAACGCCTCCAACATTACAGACACGTCATCAAAAAATTATAACTTATAAGTTTAGAATTCACATTCTACATCTGTTCTCAATAAACTTTATTTTAAAAATGTTATTTTAAATTTTTATACATATTCTATTTAAATAAACTGTTTATTCTGTTATTTGTTAACCCTGCCTCGGTGACACCATGGAACAATGCAACAAACATTTACGATAATAAATTCTCCATCAAAAAGTTTATCTGTCTATTGATAACTCTGACATTTACTATAAAGTTCCATAGATCTCGAATTGAAGATTCGATTCAAATGTGAGAAGAAAAATGTAATATTACAAGATTAATCAGCCAAAAAATATTTTCAACATTTATGAATAAATATCTTAAAATATCTCATAGCGACTGGTATATTTTTCATCAATAAGTTAGGAAATTGATTAGTCAAAAAATGTTTTAATACTATATTCACGGATTTGATTCTAATACACCATAGAAATAGGTTAGTTACTAGTAGTTCTGTGAACAGTAGACCTCACGCAGTATTCTCATCCACAAGTACCTGATTGAAACTATAGACCTTATGGAAATACAGCAATAGACTGGCTTCTCCACACATCTGTGTAATCACTTGTCAGCTGATTTATGATGAATAATTCTATAGTCTGATTTTTACTCTAATATTGGCGTATGAAGGAGGCTCCTTTTTCCTTTTTTATTCTCCTTGAAATGCAAAATTTTCAAAATCCTTGTATCTACGTCGACGCGCAATTAAAAAAGGAACATACCTGTCAAATTTCATGAAAATCTATTACCGCGTTTCGCCGTAAATGCGCAACAGATAAACATTTAAACATTCAAACATTAAGAGAAATGCCAAACCGTAGACTTGAATCTTAGACCTCTCTTCGCTCGGTCAATTATAAATTCAAATATTCAATTCGTTTAACATCCAGTCTCTATTCTCCACATGTGAACCATATAAAAACTCCCTCATTGTAGATTCTTATCACTGTAGATTTTAAATTTTGATTGATCACGGGAGTTTTTAATTCCTGGTACTTGAACATCAACAGATTGTAATAGTTCATGAACATGTAGCGAGTTAATGGAGTGATTTAATTGTAATGTTATACTATCAAATATGTCATTAAGGCTCGTACTGGAGTTTGTCTGTGAGCCTTTCTATGTTTTTATGGAATAATTAAATTAAATAAATTATTGATGTAAATCTTATCACATTGTCAAACCAGTGAAAAAAATCGAAAGTTTTGTTAAAAATTGCCATTCCCACTTTTTTTATTCTTCTCTTCATTCCATGTATAAGATGTTTTATGATATTAATGCTATTCTTGAGAATTTCTCTCTAAATTCAGTTGCAATAAATAACTGTTGTTTGCAAAGAATGAAAACATGGAATTAGCGTGCCTATACAGATGAGATTTTGAAATAATAGTCCTTGGTATATCTATCAAGCTACTTGAGTTTTGATTATATTAATGATTCATGACTTTCCAAGCAATTGAAATTTCCACTCCAATCTTACCCATGGTTTCTTCAAGTAGTAGTCAGAATTAAAGAAAATATTTTATTGAAACTCGTTTGTAATTGAAATATTTTGAAACTCGTAAGTATCACATTAGGGATATGTTATATTTTCATTGTTATATCCCACGTGTTAAGGTCTTTATAGTCTTACTTTCTCATAATAATTATTCATTCATATTTAACGAATACAGAGGTAGCGAGAATTTTAGGCTTATAAGAATTTAGGCTTATAACCCTAAACTTTCGTAAATCTCAACTGGTTTCAATTTAGGTGGATCAAATAAATAAATATAATTTTATTGCCATGAAACATACATGTTATGAGCATCGTCAAATTCACAATAATTTTCAAAATTACAAATTTTCAAAATACTATATTATCAAGTACAATACCCCCTTCAGATCATACCCCCTTGGTTTTGCCGAATATTTATGACAAAATTTTAGTCAAGTTAAATAAAATGAGAGATCGATGAGTGTGTCTCAGGTCTTTCTAGACAATTCCTACTTTGAACTGTCTAAATATGAAATATTGAATGAGAAAGGTGGAACGTGGAATACAAATTTAATACCGGCGTTACGTTACACAATAAGATCGTTGACTTGTTTGTGTTAATTCAAGCTGCAGGGTTAATTGTCGGCCACAATCGCTTTTGCCTGAATTGTTCTACGATTACTCTGTATATTGATAATAATGATAGCGGTGTGATTAGACTTAGCATTTGAGGGATCAGTGATGGTCCAATGAACCCGTTTGTATTGTGTTGTGCCGAGATAGTGTGAGATCCACTGTCAGCATTAGTTATACGGGAAGCATTGATTTAATTTATGGGGAATTCTGACAGTATGGAGAGAATCGCACTAGACTGTTGGAGTCAGTTGTTTATGGTGGCGGATTAATTGAAGTTGGAGAGTGTTTTGTCTCCAGCCGTCAGCTCCTCTTTCCATTCCGGCCGAATTAATTTCGAGCATTTGCTGATAAACTGACTTCTCGTTTTACCCCTGAAATTGCTTTTGCTCGTCTGAAAATTCTCTCGCTGATCTACCGAGGAAAAATTCGAGAACAATTCTCTACCGACGAAAAATTCGAGAACAGTCTGATGATAGCTGGTGGTTATAGGACTTTTCTGTTAGCTGGGGAAATTGGTGTTGCCGAGTCAAAAAGCAGTTGGAATTTTTTCGATGAATTGGATACAAACGTTGGAATTTGAAAGTTTGAGTAGAGTGAAATCGACTGTGTTTAGATCAAACAGTGTTGTGGAGTCAAACATGAAAAGTTTTAGAGACAAAAGTGGATTATTTCCAACACAACATAGTTGTAGAATAAATGTTTTTAATGAAATAGTTTCCAAGTGAAATGAAAACCATGAACTACAAACTGAAAACAAACAGAAATGAATCATATTTTTTGTGGAACTATACATTTTAAAATAATGAAACTGTGTGATGATATTCTATTGTATAATAATGAAGGTGTACCACTTTTAATAGAATTTTTATCTGAAAGAATTCAAAATATGTGTGTATTATTACAAAACAGTTTTGGGCATGAGCTTGTTGTGCCTTTCCTCATGTTAAGTATTTGTACACAATTTGATAAATAAATAAATCTATATATATATATATATATTATATATATATATATATATATATATAAAAGCGAAATGGCACTCACTGACTGACTGACTGACTCACTCACTCACTCACTCACTCACTCACTCACTCGCAGAACTAAAAATCTACCGGACTAAAAACGTTCAAATTTGGTAGGTACGTTCAGTTGACCCTTTAGAGGCGCACTAAGAAATATTTTGGCAATATTTTAACTCTAAGGGTAATTTTTAAGGATTTAAAGTTCGTCTTTTAGCATGTATATTCTTCTTCTCCCAATTTCTTAATTATAATTGAAATTTCCTTATCATATGTTACTATAGAACTATAATCTAGATAGAGTACCTCTTCGAAACAGTTGTTAACTGGCAACTAAATTAATAATTTTGTCAGGTTGGCATTAAGTTGAGTTGACTTTGTTAGGTTAGCACCAAGTTGAAGATTGAAATGCATTTATCGCGGAAAAATTGATTGGGCACTGCTACTTTGATCAGAGCTATTCCTGGGAATATTATATTACTAGCCGTCAGGCTCGCTTCGCTCGCCATATCCGTTTAGCCAGACGTTTAGTCTGGACCCCCGACTGGATCGTCCTAACATATGATAAAAATGCTCAAATGAAAAATGCAGGCGAGCGAAGCGAGCCTGCTGATCTCATTCTCGGACGATCCAGTCGGGGGTCCAGGGGCGGAGCCCCCTGGCTAGACGGATATGGCGAGCGAAGCGAGCCTGACTGCTAGTAAATAAATAAATAAATAAAATTGTTTAATTAATTCATTATTATCAATTTATGTTCCCACAATTAATTCAAAGAATTACTTTGGCCTTCTGTAAGTCCAAACATCGACATCCTTCTCACTACTCCAAGTAGTTGGAGAGGAGTACTATTTTTACTATTCTAAAACCTATTTGAATGAGAATGAGCTGTTAAGATTCGAAGTCCCACATTCCTCTTGGGTCCACTTCCAAAAACGACTTAATTAGAAAATTTGGACTCCAATCTTCATAATAGGGTTCATGAACCTCTAAAAAGTATGCACAAATTATACGATCCAAAAACACGGCAAAGAGCCCTGTTTACCTATTTTACAACCCTATTTACAAGTGAATTACACAAAAACATGACATGAAACCATTATATGCACAATTCATCACTCATTCAATGTGTTTTACTGAGACCTGTTTTGGTGGTTGCAGACAACTAACATTGAAAAGTTGATTAGAATGCGTTGGAGATAAGTGTGCTCAATAGATTTGTATCTGTGGATGAGTATTGTTATTGGAAGAGATTCGTTTGCACCACCAAATAAGAGTTCCGGGACAATGGAAATGAAATGGGCTGGCTGGAAAAACAGGGAGGGGGGCGAGGGTGGATGACAGTACGGAATGACTCATCACGTCGGTCGATATGTCTTGTATGTAGTCTACGCACCACACAAACTGGGCCTCACCCTCTAGAAAGAGACGGTGCTATCACATGGTAACATGTGCAAGAGAGAGACAGACTGAAGTCCTGCGTGCAGCCCTCATAGTACAGTCCTTATGCCCTTCGGCACAGTTCCTTCCTCCCATCCCTTCCCCACCACTCCACGTTAGCTTATTCATTACGATTTATCGAAGCCATTCTATCTTTTCATTAATGCATGGAAGTGTATCCCTCACTCACTTTTTCGCACGTGACCTACCGACATCTTACAATGTCGTTATCGTGATCGTGATCCGTTATCATTATCGCAGCCGCTGTCCGAAAACCACGCCTCAAATCTCCCAAGAAGAAAATTCCTGAAATATTTCGATTTTTTGAGGTTAGGTTGTTGATATTATTCCACTGGACAACTCTACGGTGTTATCTGTGTGGAATGCCAATCACCGCAATGGATTTGCATATAAATAAGCATACCATTCTGAATTTGATACGAGATTTCCACCATCATTTGTAGGGCTATTTGACATATTCCAAGGCAAACGTAGAGCTGGTCAAACTTTAGGAGCTAAATCCACACACACATAACTGATAGGTACTCTGTATTCTATCCCAAAAATATCTGTGTTTGAAAGTTGACGAATAACAAAAAACTTAACATAGAAGCATACAATTTTTTGAACTAGTTTTCATTCAAAATTCGGGAATGAAATAGTAAGGGACATAAAAGCCCTCTGTTTTCCATTCCCAATGAATTATGATCATATGTACCTATATCAACAATATTGAAATATTGATTGAATAAAAAGGTAAATAAATAAAATTAGTCTTAACCAATACTACATTAGTAAAAAAGAATACTTGGTGGAAGTTTCAGTATAAAGTGACAATTTAATACTGTTTCAATTTGATTCGACAGTATTTCTGGGTTCTAGTTTAAATAGAATGGCCACATGAGTTGAAGTGCAGAAATCTTAATTCTTAATAAAGTTCCCTAACATGACTGGAATCATTGGAGTTACCAACGTCTCCTACCTTTCATTATGGAAAATATCAAGTAAAGTACTTCCGTTAATGGAAATTTAACATTTCATATTACCTATCCTCTTCAGCTAGATTCTAGGGGTTTAAATGAATAGATTAGAATTGTAACTATGACAATATTTTGAGCTTAGGGTTGTTTTTCTCTATGTCGTTATTTTTATTACCTGAATGGTCCATAATGACGGGAATAATGTTATGTATTTTTCATTTTTGCTTGATAGTGTTTTGTCCTATTGCAGTGAGCGATATACATCTAGATTGTTGGTAGAAAAGACAACCTTATTCACTAGAACTAATTAATCAATATTTTCAAATAAGAAGGTAAAACGGGTTTCTTCTCGTCCTAGTTTCCACCATTCTCCAGCTCTACATGTCAGGTATCGATTTGATTATAGAGAATGATACTAAAATGAAGTGAATGAAATATATGTTATTGAAAACGCTTGTCGGTGCTTCAACAGAAAACCTACAAATAAGAAATTTTGAAAGAAAACCGTCAAGAAAGAAAAGGAAGAAGAAAACCGTGATATTTGGAATTGAAAAGACTGCAGAAGGAAGTGAACTACTTCCATATAATGGAATAGAGTCGCTAGATGAGGAATGGGAGACCGTTGACTGAGAGTGAACACATCTCTAGCTTCGGTGCAGTTTTGAGTTGGAGCGTGTTGAAGGAAAACTATCTATTTTCCGATTCTCCACTTATTTCGATTGAATGCTCTCTCAGTTTTCCTCTGAGCAAGTTGCCAATCGTGTTGTATGGGTGCTTTCTTCATGTAATAAGGTTCTATTTTTCTTTCAGAGATCAATCCGATATAAAAAGTGACAGGATATGAAGAAATGTGTATTCAGAAGAACAGAGTGTACTTTTCAATAATGCTTGTTTTTTGGTGCTCGAAGAGTAAATTACTTCGAAGCTGGAGAATGGTCCTTTAAAAAAATACAACATTTCTCATACCTGGGTGTTGACGTGAATAGTGCTAATAAAGTGAGTGACGAGATAAGACAGAGATTGATAGCTGGAAATCGTGCCTACTTTGCGAATGTTAAATTAATTACCTCTCGATCACTATCTAGAGCAACCAAGCTCAACATTTACAAGACACTGGTAAGACCAATAATCACATACGGTTCAGAAACCTGGAATTTAACTGCAGTTGATGCCACCAAACTGAGAGTTTTCGAAAGGAAGATTATTAGGCGCATATATGGTGGCATCAATGACAATGGAGTCTGGAGGAGACGGTCAAATGATTAAATAAATGAAATTCTAAAGGGTGAGGATGTGGTACGATTCATCAAATCACAAAGATTGCGCTCATGTTGAGAGAATGGCGGACCAACGAATGCCAAAAGCAATCTATAAGGCCCGGATGGAGGGTAGAAGACGACAAGGGAGGCCACGCAATCGATGGAGAGATGAAGTGGAGGATGATCTCCGGAGGATGGGAGTTGTGGCATGGAGGTGAAAGGCATGTGACCGTGATGAGTGGAGGGCTCTAGTGCGGGAGGCTAAAGCTCACATCGAGCTGTAATGCCAGAAGAAGAAGATGCTTGTTTTTTGGTTTCCTTTTACGTCAGAGATCAATGAAATATCATCTTGTTACTACAAGAGATGTGTATTTATGAATGCACATTTATAAATCTCTAATGTTCTACTTTTATACAATTGAAATTGAAATTATCTTTATTCTTCTTCTTAGAAAGTACAAACAATACACCATATACATATACAAAACTTGAAGAAGGTTCCTCACATGGGCAAAGCCTGTGTGCGAGGAAAATGAATACATAAATTCTATAAATATCATAACATTTATGAATACCATAAATTCTATAAGAGATAAAGAAATGCGAAAGTGAAAATTTGTAATTTTTAAAATTGCCAATATTTTCGACCCTGACAAGTATATACATCATACAGTCTCTCTTCAAAATTAATGATTTCCATAACACCTACCTAGTACGTACTTTACTATCAAGTCATGTCACAATGATTAGTTGAGGGATAAGAATAGTCACCCAAGTCCGCAGTGCAGGGGGAACAATATTCCAAATTAATTTATTACTCTACCAACAAGTTTCTTATTCATTGATGTTCGTTGTGGTCATATGATAGTATGATTTCTACCTGGAAGCATAAATTATATGAATATGAACTGTATATCAAATGGAACATTGTTGGTAGATCTTTTGTGTGACTATCTCTTTAGTCAAATCTGCATCCAACTAGAATAATAAATTGATGGTAAGAAAACAGCAGGTAACTTTTGTTATGTAAACTGGAGCTGACACATTAGCATTATTCTTTAGGACAGAAGTCAAAGGTATTCATGGTATAACCTTCCCATTAGTATGATATAGTGATTCCTTCCTATATTCATGATGAAACTTCACAGAAAGACGTTGGGATGGATATTTATTTATTAAAAGAACGTGGAAGATGAAAAATTGATAGTTTTGTGCAAAGTGCATCTTTTGAATATAAAAAAATGCTTGACATTCAAGTTGGATAGAAAGATTTCTTTTAAAATGACTTCGCTACATTTTCAATAGGTAAACTTGATAATTTGAAAAAAATCTGGAAAATCTTATTCATAAACTTAGGATCCTCCATTCCAAGTTTCCAATTAAACTTTAGAGCTTGTCAACTCTTCACAGTGTCTTGTCAGGCTCACACAATTGCAAAACTGCAGCTTCTTGTCATAGTTTATAATAGTTTAGCAGACTCTTATAACTTCACATAAATTGAAAACTTATATTACTGAACTGTTCAAGTTTGAGCTATACTCCAGTTCAATATTTGAGTTGCACTATTGTTTAGACTATCATTTGATATGAACTTTTGAAAGTTTGTACCCGTACTTTGATTGTACTTTTTAGAGTTTGTACTCGTTATTTCTGTATTCTGTATTAACATAGAATGGAATTGAATGACTTTGTTATTTGATGACGTTGCGAAGTAGAATAATCTAGATTCGTACAAATGATCCTATACTTTCATGATTCACAATGCAACATGATTACAAGAAAACTTTGCAAATTACAGTTTCGCAATATTCTTAGTATGTCGTCGTCTTCCTTCAAGGATTAAAGGCAGGCCCAAAGGTACCTGCTCCAACCTCAAACTTCCACTGTCATTTCTTAGTATGTTTATATCTGCCATCTTAGTATGGTAGGTTTATTATTAATTTTTTTAAATATATGTTTAATATGTTTTTTCTGGAAAATCTCATGATTGATGATAACGAAAAAAATCACCTGTTTCCCATCACTAATCCTTATGTATTCATATCGTTAAAATGTTAATATTTGCTCGAAGCTCTTTCAAGCTTCAATATTTCACTGGAACGTCGAACATTTTCCATGCTTTCCCCCTGAAGAGCAGTGTCCGAGTCAACTCTATTGCAAAAAGCACTTCGATTCTCCCCTTATATTGACTATGTGAAGTGTTCCAACATGAATTCTCGATTTCCAAACTCCCTCTTCACATGCTTTTTTGTTTTTCAGAAATAGCAGCCATTCAATGTTGGCATTTTTCAACTTTATCACCTAATAAGTCACCTTATAAAAAGCCACCATTTCTATAATTTTTATGGTTATTTGGTTCTTGATATAAAAATGTGGTGGTTTAATCAAAAGAATTACTCTCAAAGTCTGATATATTAATTGTTGTTTTTCTAATAATTTGAAAATCATGAATTAATTACTAGTACAACATTTTGTCATGTGAAATTGAAACAGAATCGTAGCTTCTTAATTTGTCATCCATCCAATTACTAACGCACAAGCCTATTTGACTTATATCTGCATAATCCTCAGTGCTCAGACATAAAAGAGAAATATATCTACAAAAAGTTTGCACCGATCTCATGAAAATTTAGATACAATATGAGTATATTTTAGGATAAAAGTAATCTCCACTCTTACAATATAATAACGGACCGTAGATATTCAATGAATCTTGAGTGATAATATGATATGAGTGATAATATGATATGAGTGATATAGTTCTCATTCACAAACATTTCTAATGTCAAAATCCGTTGAGAGCTTAGAGCCACAGGCTCTCTATAACCGTACTCAGTTGTATGCTCCAGCTTGTAAACAAGTCGATTACAAACTGGCCTTTCAAATATTGCGCAAGTTTATCATAGATTCTTTTTATCTAAGGAAATCCCCATGATTCTTCGTTCCTTGATCGGATGAAGTTTCCGAAAATGTTGCTACTACATCTGCAATCACGTAAATTCACTTTGATCTTGCTGTTATATTTGAGTGGAAGGATGATACAGTGTTTGTCGTTTAACCAAAAAAATATCGGCGAACACTAAATTTTTGCATACTTCATTTTATCTTCATTTTTTTGTGTAGTTGAGAAGTTGATATTGTGGTAATTATTCATATTGAATGAAAAAGACTAAGAAATTGTCAAAAACCACAGATTTATTCATACTTAGAAAGACCGGTTTCGGTTATTACACCATTGTCAATCTCTGATAAACAGACAATTTCTTAGTCTTTTTCATTCATTATCTTCATACTTCAAGTATGCTTGAAGAAGAAGAGAATTTTCAAGTGCTTTCTCTTTTCCTCTATTCTCACAATAAGTAAATTATCAAAATAAATGAATCAATTATTTAATTAATTTTGGAAAGTTGAAGTGGTCATGAAATTTCGATAAATCGGTAAAAAGTATTTTTTTCACATTTATTTTAATTCTCATCGCCTTTTTGATTTTCTTTGACATTGTTCTTAGAAGTCAATGGTTCAATGCTCATGATTATAGAAAAATCATTCATTGCAAGTTCCGGTTTTCCTATTATATGTATTCCACTAATCTCCCACCAAAGTTCTTCATTACTAAACTTATTCGATAACTTGATAAATGCTTTTATTTTCAATGCTCTTCAAATCCTTTCTGATTTTTAAGCCAGCTGGTCGATTTTTGATTGCTAGGAAAATAATGAGTGATTTTCAGAGTACTTTTCCACCATAAATGAGATTTCCAGCGTGACATTGGAAGCAGTGTTGTGTTGAAACGTCATCAGGCGTTAATAAGCTCTAGACTGTTTGACCCAGATTCTGACACCCACCGGAATTTCATTTCTCCAATACTCAAGAGTCCAGGACTGGAAGGGTTGATTGTAGATAAGAAGCGAACATCCCTTACAACAGCACCCTCATAACCTTTTGATACTATCTACTGCGCTTCTCAACACCCAGCTTGCAACACTAGATATCCGACAACTTGATTACTTCATTATGCTGTGCAATTCAAATGCCCTAGCTTTTCCAGTTAGTATATAGCTTGGATTATAGCAAATGATTCAGTGTATCTTTCTTCTTTCATATAAGTTGATTAGCTAGAATTATTGATATAATTATCTATGTAGAATGTAATAATTCAAATATCTATAATAAATAATATATTTAGTTTATTAGTAGATCAAACCCCCACTTTCAATAAACAACATAATATTGCTCTTGAGTCTAATAAAATATTGTATTCTGTCAAATGAAAACCATTTAATAATAAACTATCAAATAAATAAAGACTTTCAATTGACAAAAGAATCGAACGTGATTCTTCTATTTGTTTTATTTTATTTGTTACAAAGTTACAAAGTTAAGACGACGACGACGACAAAGTTAATAGATGGTTTTATCAATCTTCTTTCTATTCAACCTGGTCCATGGAAATAGAATCGGTGTTTGTTTGTCATATATATCACATTTTGAATTTTCATCATAATAAGATAGTTTTCAATGTTCCTCCATTTATGAAATTATGTAATTAAAATTTTCACAAGAAAATAGATTTCACAAAATTATAACTACAGTATTTTTCTTGGCTGTTTTGATAAATAATTAATCGAATTGGCTATTAACTTTAGTCAAATCATTCCCTAGTATATGATATTATTTTAATGAAAACTACTTGAATTGTCAAACGACTATTGGTATTGTCAAAACCACTGATTTATTAGAACAACTTGAGATACTAGTTTCGGTTGTTTCCCCATTATCAATCTTTACTAAACTGAAAGTTGTTTACATTGAATAGCGGAATATAGTACGAGTGAAGGAAGCCCTACGATTGCCTATTAGGTTTTGACCAATGAAGGTTGGGCTCTACTGTCATTGGCCGAGACTAGACACACCCAAATATTCTAAATATGGTCATGAGGCATGTCTAGGCTCGACCTCGGTCTTATTGATTATGATTTAACAACCAAAACTAGTATCATTTTTTTAAACTAATGAAGCTTAGACTATATAAAGTCGTTTCCATTCAATATTGATATCTACCACAACATTATCTTTACAACACAGAAAGCCCTAGTACCACAGAAATAATATATTATTTGAATGAATGCACAGTTACCACATCCCTTTATCTCCCAAACAAGTTTCAGATAGCAGATTCGCGTGAACGCGTTCCATGAATTTTTCAGACTTGTCACTATATAGTGACGCTTTACAAGTGATAACACTAATCGTATTCAGCAATGGAAGAGTATCGTCTGCTACCAGCTGTTGAAAATGCGACTGCTTCCCGCCCTATTAGAGAAGAACGTGGAATGAATCGTGGACGATATCTGTGAGTAAATAGGGAAGCTTCAGCGTTTTGGAACCCTTCTCTGGTGTCGACGGATGGGAAACCCGAGTCCAAGACAGACGGTTGTGGCGCCTAACCGATTAGGGGGTGGAAGAGTGTCGAGGAAGGGGAAGCTGCAAACTGCGGGCGTGCACACGGGTCTCAACTGGTGATTTCAACGTCTAGCAAGCGAATTTGAGATGTGCTTCAAATCGATGTTTACTTTCTGTTACTATCCTCGCCGCCGTATGCTCCTAGCTCTAACGTGCAATCATCCTTTCAAATAACATTTGTTGTTATATCCTATCATTGTGACAAATACCGTGTTTGTGAATGATATTAGATTTACGTGGATGCCGTAATCCTGTACTACGAACTTGAGAAGACATTGAAGATACATTTGGGAAGTGATTGGTTTCCTGGTTGTGCTGATAAGCTATCGATAAGATTAGTTCCATGCGTCTGCTATTCCCGTTATGAGGATGGCTACTTTAGGAGCCAAACTCCTCTAAATACCATTTATGAGTTTAAAAATGGTTTCCCGGTGATTCGGAAGCTGTAGGTCCACTTATCTCTAATCATCATCATCATCATCAATCTCTTCAACCACACGCAAGTCTAGAACTTACAGATGGGATTAAATAGAGAATGCATTTATTCAAATGCTAATTAATATATAATTATTATTTAACGAAAATCCTAAATAAATGCTGTAAATCACCCCCGAAGACTCCTGCTACTGCAGACATTGACAACAGGGTTAACAGCTAGATGGAAATTCGATGTGATCTACTATCCAAAAATTATTGAATAGTAGTTCTCATCCAAAAATTATTGGATAGTAGTTCTCATCGAATTTTCATCTAGCTGTTGACCCTGTTGTCAATGTCTGCAGTAGTAGAAGTCTTCGGTGGTGATTTACAGCATTTATTTAGGATTTTCGTTAAATAATAATTATAATTAAGCCTGGAACTCATGTGGACATTATTCTCACTAAAAAAGCATTTGAAATAAATAAATAAAGCTAGCTTTTGAAATAAATAAGGTAGCCCCTGCTCTTCCCAGAGGTGATAGAGTTGAGACCATTTTTTCCATTATAGATTTTATATCTACTTCAAAAATTTTGAAATTTCCCTCTCAAGATTCTCTAACTTTTTACAATAGCATATTTGCTCACTTTCTCTTCATTCTTTTATAATTTCAATTACTCTCTAAATTTATTAATTTGTTGTTTTCTATAATCATGTGAGGAAGTGAATTTCAAAAACATAAATGCTGCAGTAAGTTGAAGCTTACTCATATTATGTTGCTGTTGAGCACTACCACAGATAAAACTATTTTTATACCCAATTGTCTAATCTGTACCTAGTTGACTGTGGCTCAACTTTGTGATATTGTTCGAGTAGTCTTTATTCCCACAATGTATTCCTATATGCAAACATACTCCTACAATGTTTATTGTCAACACAATGTATATATATTCAATACCGGTACACATCCTCTGATGAATGATACTGTCAGCAGACAATAAATACCTTCCGATTTTTCTTCCTACTGCTCAGCCCAAAAATAGAGCAGACCGCCAGCATAGTACACACTACTTCAGTGACGTTCTTCTTTTTTTTCATTAAAGCCAGTGACAGGAAAGATGGATCACTAGTCTATTGTTTAGACAAGGAATCATGGATACATTGTTGGCCTTGTTACTAACTGTAAAAAGCTTTCTAAATCACTTTACGGTACTTCTTGTAAAGATGTGAGAACTACTGGTAGATTTTCTTATAAGGTGCTCATTTTTGTGATTTCAAGATAATCCTTCTCTTACCTCATAACGACGAGAGAGCTGATTTAGAAGTTATGGCTCTGGAAAAAAGTTGATGAACACTATGAAACGAATTTCAAGATGCTAAAAAAGAGCGCTCTTCATTAGTGATGCTTCACTTCAAAGTTGCTTGCTTAGGTTATAAATTATAAGCTACTATAAGCTACAAATTATAGCTTCCATGCCTGATATAATTCATAACTGATGACAATTGATATACCTGATAATTGATTGAAGGTTTTAAGTGCTGGAAAGCTATTTTTCAGGAGAAGCAAAAATCTAAGTTTCTTACGACCTGTTAGCTGTTAATAGTATCTTAAGTCACAAGGACGGGAAGGGCCCTTTTGCAGGCAAGAATGATGTTTCTAGTCTAGGCGTTAGCCGAGACTAGAATTTCATTCGAGCACTGCAAAAGACATTCACGTCCAAGTAACTTACACTATTTTTTTGTCATAATAATCCAGAAAAGAATAATTGAGAAACAGAAAACATTATCTGTTTGTGCTGACATTACTACATGCATTCTATAAACATAACGTAGTTTACAAGTTTCCAATCAAGAATTTCTTGACTCTAGTTGACAAAATTAGCACCTGGAGCGCTAAAAGGCGGTTTTCGTACCAGTTTTGCTGTTTCAAATTCGGAACTAGGAAACATACTCGACTGTAAAGAAAACATATAATTTTATTACAGTACAGTATGCTGTAATGAGAATCATATGTTTATTTGTTCTACAATCAGCTGTTTACCGGCTTGATTTCATGGATGTAAAACAGCTGGAATTGAATGACTATGACAAAAACAATTTATTAAGTGCTATAAACTTACATAATCATGTATAGGGATGAATTTAGAAATAAGTAATGTTTTTTGTTTTTACTGTATTTTCATCCTTAATAATTACCCTTATAAATAAGTATGATGGCATTATTTATATTTATATGTAAGATGCGAGACAGTTGAAGACAGTGCACCTGGCACCTAGCACCAGCATATTGTTAGTTATTTCTGTGAAACTCAAGTGATAATTTTCAAATTTATTTGCAAAACGCATTTTTTAAATTTGCAAAACACAAGGATTTTTGAATTTATTGGATACTGTTGATTTTCATGTTGTGGGAACTAAAGTAAGAATTTATACTTTTATTGCTTACTGTTTATTCTCACCTCACAATTTTCCAGCAAAGTGAATGTCGTATTGATGAATTGTGCGTTTGAATGGTAGATGAAAATGTGCGGCAGTTGTGCATGAACCTGCATTGCGCACAGGCACACCTCACCGATCTGGAAAAATCTGTATTGTTCTCTTTTACAACAATATCAACAAAAGGGGGCCGCGTTGTGTTTTTTTGGCATAATTGCCTGGTAATCGAGATGGAAATCGGTGTTTTGTGGCAGACAGCTGCCTGTGGAGGGGCTCCATCCACCAACAACAGACCAGCTGGCTGCTTAATCCAAGATCGGTTTATCTTGTTTCTCACTTCCTCTCATTCATCATCTGTTATCTTTTCCTCTTCCTACCTCCTTCTCAATCATACTGCCCTGTCTATCTTGCTCACTCACGCACACACGCGAACAAAAGCTCAACCCTATTCTTTTCAATTTTCTGTATTATATTTTATTTTATTTATCTTGTCTCCCATTCTTCTTGTGCTAATCCTCCGTTCATCTGTATTGTTTTCTCTCAAACATAGCAAATAGAGGGCAAATAGTTTTACCCTCTCAACCATTAAAAAAGGTATTTTTTTCAATCAAATCAAATTTATTTCCATTCAAAATACAGTTCACAAACATAAATATAAATTACATTTATATAGAAAAATTAGCTTCCGCAAAGAAAGACTCATGATAATGATTCAAGATCATGGAAGCAACATGAAACAAGTTTCACATAACTCACACATTTAAAAAGTTATTGATACATTATAATGATTCACACATTTCCACAACTCACACATTTATAAATATATTTATAAAATATTAAAAAATATTTTCTTTTAGCTTTTAAAAACAAACAAACGACATAATATTCGATAGTAATATTAAAACCCCTTATATCATTATCGAATTTCATTACTGTAAATTAAAGACTTCGAAGCCCAGTGAAAGTTGTACATTCAATAAATGTTTTAATCCAAATCTCCAGTGATTTTAAATTGAGTTATTTGCACAGTCAATTTACAAATTTTCACTAACAGCAAGACAAACCAACAGTTTACGATTAACGAAATTTTGAAAAGGTTGATGATAAAAGCAAACTCACACCATTAAAAAAAGTATTGAATCATGATAATGATTCAAGATCATGGAAGCAACGTGAAACAAGTTTCACACATTTGAAAATATATTGAATCATAATAATGATTCACACAACTCCACAACTCACACATTAAAAAATATATTGAATCATAATAATTATTCAAGATCATGCAACAAGTTTGAAAACTGGTCTTGGTCTTAGATCTGGTCTTGAAGTGTGTAGGCGGCTTTAGAAATCAGCACACCTTTTATTTTATTTATTTAGTAGTAGGTAACCCGTGCTTCGCAAGGGTCTATTTTAAAACTTTGCAAACTGAAAACTTGACGTAATAAAAACGTTTTTCCGGTATGCAATCCACAAGTTGACATGTTTTGATGCGAACAAACGAACAAACTGCTCTCTCTTATTATATAGATTCATACTAAGAATGAAGTCATTTTTGACACTGGTGTAATAACTCAGGTAAGACAATCCTTGTGTCCTGACAATCTTTTACAAACCATTGTGAAAAGACAGCTTTTCTGGGATTGATTGTTATGTTGTAATGTTTAGGGTATTAACTGGGCTGTAGATAAAATACGTTATTAATCCTCAAATTTTCATTATTATTTGTTGGCTGGAGAGAGCGCACGCGTGCATGCTTGTGTGTATGTTTATTGCTAGTGATAATGTGAGAGTCGGCACGGCACGCGTTGGGAAGTTATAGTGGTCGTTTGGCATTTGAGTGGAATTCCCATGAGATCAGCGAGCGTTCGAATTCCGGAATGGGTTGTGGGAGGGGGGAGAGTTATGGAAGGGGGGTCCAGGGGTTGAAGAAATGTCACTGGTGCTCAGTTCATTTTGATTCCGGAACTCGAGAACCGGGACCACCAACCAACCCTATCTTACACATCCCCTGTGTGAGAATCATAATAATCTTGCACTGCCACAAGTTTCCCTTGACCTTCCGAGTATTTCTACTTAAACCATTCATCTATTTGATCCATAGATTCATATACATGAATATAAGATATTGTCAAACATAAATTTACACATAAATTGTCAAGTACAGAATAATAATTTTATAAATATAAATATAAAAATACATCAATTCAAATCAATTTGGGCAGGTACTATAAAATAAATTGTTACATCACAGTTGGAATTCAAAAATTCTTCCATAGAGTAATAAGGCCATTCTACTAAATAACTGAATAATTTCATTTTTAAAGCTTTATTAGAAACATTCTTGGCTCCAGCAGGAAGCTTGTTGAATAAATTGACACCACCTACAAAGCATGTTTTATATGACTTGTCTGTTCTACATCTTGGAAGATGCAACAGATCGTGTATTAAAACTATGTATCTGCGACCGTTGAACATAAGACGACATGTTCTTTTTTATATACAGAACAGAGCATAGTTTAAACAAGTTGAATACAGTTAGTACTTTGAGTCGAATAAACAGAGGTCTGCAAGTCTCTTGCTGACTCTTATGAAAAATAGTTGGAATTGCTCTCTTCTGGTACAGCAGTAGATGCTTGAGGTGGGCTGTGTGACCCCTCAAATGCATGACATAAGCTTGATGACTCTGAACTAGAGTAATCGAGCCACTCTCTTATTGTATCTCTTGTAAATAAAGCTCTTGAGAGTAATCTTGAATTATATTGTGAATTTAATGTATCTCCATCTTTCAATCTTTTTCATTGGTTCACAATGTAATAACCTCCTGATTCTGAACCTCTAAAAACTATGTTGCGAACTAACATAAAATCCTCCAACTCCAGGAATTGATTATGAATAGCATGAAATGTTGTTGTAACCATTATAAAGCAATTTCATATTATGTTACGGTAATTTATAATTTATTAATCGGAATGATCCTTGACGTTTGTCTCTCAGACATACACTGGGACCATTCTTGTAGCTGTCAACCCTTACAAGGAACTGGATATCTATACCACGGTGAGCTGATTCAAATATTTTCCTCTATAACTGTTATAAAAATGTATTATCATTATGGTAAATAAATTATCATTGTTGTATATGGTTGCTCACAGGTGGAGAGGGTATTACGTGAATTATTGCCATAATAAAAGTATTTGAGTTATTGTATGGTACTCTCTATTGTCTTTTAATTGATAAAAAGTGTAATTATTGTATTTTGAAATTGTTTCGATGAAATAAACTTCTATTCTATTCTATTATACAGTGCACTTTCAACTATTATGAACATTCAAAGCATGTAGTTAAAGCATGTAGTAGTACAGTATACTTTCAACTATTATAAACATTCAAAGCATGTAGTAACCATTGAACATCGTTTAATTTTTTTGGAAGTCTCATTCGTAGGGTTTCATTTATTAGTTGATACTATTTTTTCATCCTTGATTCACTTTCTTTTTCATTCACATGGGGGTATTTTTATTCCAAATTTTATATGTTTGTTAATGTGGCTTGGAAGTTAAAACTAATTTAAACTTGTATTTTTATGTGAACAAGTATTCGTGATAGGTGGAAGATTCTACTTTGGAGGTCCACCAAAGAAAGCTCTGAATCACCATTGGTCAACCATCGCGTTTTTCCTTGTTTATTTCTAGGAAAAGTCGTGTTGAAAGCTAGCTCATTGATCGATTGGAATTACCTGATCACGATCATGTCACAGTTATCTCCATCCTCCTTGTAATCAGATGACTCTCAATTAATCCAGTAGAATTCAAATTTGTTAACGTTCAATGTTGCTGTTATCAGTCGAAAGCGATCATTTACCCGAATTTTATTCAAGATATTCTCAAAGTTTTGGTACACATGGTCACAACATACATTCGATACATTTTTGGTATACTTCTTGTTATTTTTATTTGAACATAATGGTTGGGTTTATGGATGAAATTATAGCCTAAAAATGGACTGAAAAAAAGAATAAAATGGATGCTCTCCATCATCCAACTTTGACAATATATAAAGTATGCAATGACAGTGTGGTGATAAATTTTTATCGATTAGTAATTTTGAATTTAACTGAAAGCATACCGTACTGAATTCACTTGAAAGCATATCTGCTATTATGAACGTCTGTAATTCACTTTTCCATTTATGAACAAACAGTGAATTGATTTAGAGTATATATTGAGAAAATATAGCATTTTAGTGATTTGAAGTGTATATTCCGAAAATAATTTTCGAAAATTCAGCATTGTCTTTGATATTATCTTTATTGAATGGAAACTACATGATATTGTCAAAACCACTAATTTATTAAAGGAATTTGAGATATAGTTTGAGTTTTTACACTATTATGAATTTGTAGTAAACTAAAAGCTTGAACATTGATCAGCAGAATATATTATTATAGTGTAGTGTGGGTGAAACCCAACGATTGGTTATAAGCTGTTGACCAATGAAGGTTGAGCTCCACTGTCATTGGCCGGGACAAGACACGCACAAGCATTCCAAATATGGTCATGAGAACCGTCAAACAACATCAAATAAAAAGGAACTTAGTTACAGAATAAAATTGATAATATAAGAAATTATTATTTTTTGCCTCTTCTTGTTATTTCACCTTCTTGTTATATTTCTTTTGAATTTGACTTTGACATCTTCTCCTTGATATCAATTTCTACCCTTTTTTCTTTCTTGTCTAATTTGTTTCCTTGTTTTTTTGCACGGGCTCTTAAATTTGTATTGTCTTCCATTCTTTCTTACATTATTCATTTGGTTTGGTTATTTACAAAGTTTCTTTCATTTGTTGTTGTTCAACGGTTATCAGCTCAACCTTCATTGGTAAACAGCTATTGACTAATCGTAGAGCTTCATCCATACTTTTTACTTTCCTTGCCCTATTACCATAGGTAAGGAAAGTATTGTTTTCCGAAAAAAATTAAGATACCCCAATTTATAAATTTCTATACGTTTCAAGGTCCCCTGAGTCCAAAAAAGAGGTTTTTGGGTATTGGCCTGTGTGTGTGTGTGTGTGTGTGTGTGTGTGTGTGTGTGTGTGTGTGTGTGTGTGTGTGTGTGTGTGTGTGTGTATGAGTGTATGTGCGTCTGTGTACACGATATCTCATCTCCCAATTTACGGAATGACTTAAAATCTGGAACTTAAGGTCCTTACACTATAAGGATCCGACACGAACAATTATTTCGATCAAATGCGATTCAAGATGGCGGCTAAAATGGCGGAAATGTTGTAAAAAACAGGGTTTTTCGCGATTTTCTCGAAAACGGCTCCAACGAATTTGATTAAAGTTATACCTAGAATAGTCATCGATAAGCTCTATCAACTGCCACAAGTCCCATATCTGTAAAAATTTCAGGAGCTCCGCCCCATCTATGCAAAGTTTGATTTTAGATTCTCAATTATCAGAATTCAGATACAATTTAAACAAAAAATTTCGAATGGAAAAGATTGAGCATGAAAATTAATGAGAATTAATTAATCTCTACAATCAATTTCCAGTAACATTTTCACTTAAAATTAAAAATAAGCTCGAAATTCGAGAAAATGTGATTATCCAATTATTGAAAACTGTTGGCAACTGTTGATTCTATTAAATGATTCACTATGAGGAGATAGCACACCTCGTGTGTCTCCAGCGTTATTGCCCTGTCACCAGCTGGCTCAAATCTTTGAATAGTAGACCTGAGATGCGCGGGAACACTAGCGTCAGGTGATCAATTTTTATAACGGCAAGGAAATTTGTGTGAGTGCGCCACACCAGATTTTTATTCTTCAAATTGTGGAAACAACTGTTATTTGATTGGTGGTTTTGACAATCAAGTTAGTGTTTTTCAATCAATATGGTCATAGGGAAACAATAGCATAAGTAGATATCTCATGGTATAGGACGTTTATGTCGCAACTTTTACTGTTATTTCAAGCCGATAGTTCACGTATTTCTTTCCCGTGAAGCTTTATGACGCTGGTAGTCACTCATATTGTGCCGTTCATACACTCTTACCCGGTCAAAAAAGTAATAATCGACAGTAATCGGCTTGAGGCTTTCAGAAAAAGTTGCGATATAAACGCACTATACCATGGGATATCTACTTACGCTATTGTTCCTCTATGATATCTATTGTTTCTCTATGAAGGATCTACCAAAACAACACAGAAAATTATCTCTATTGTTCCCTATATGGGTGGTCCTCGTTACCGAAATAATAGTTCAAATGAACTGATTCTAAAGCCAGGTCTGAAGTTGATGTAAAGATGTAAACTCACAGGCTCACATACTATCATAATACCTCTAATATGGTGCCATTGTGCTTGTAGATGAACTAAGATTACAAGATTTGAAGCGAGGAATGAGAACCTGGTGGGCAACGTAGGTAGTCTTTTATTGAAGGCATCAGTAAATCATCAAAGCAAGACGTTTATTACAGTTCATACAGAAGTGATTACACGGAAGCATGCACTCTTCCCCTTATGTTTAGAAATTATAGCTGAAATGTTGCGTATCACTAATTCGATCCAGTTCGCGTCATTACATGTGCATTGAAGCTTTTTGCTCTGAAGCAGCTTTGAACCAAGCTAATGATGACATTAGTGAACAAAGCACTCAAAGGAAGCTGGAGCATCTGATAATTTCCGGGGAAAAGATAAATAATTAGTAATGTTTCTACAAAGCTGTAATCCTGAAAATGACTTCAAGTAGAACACTGCATAACTTCATGGGTAGATTGATCTTTAGATTCTTGGTAAAGTTTCCAAAAAAACTACCATAGACTAAAGAAGCAGTCTTGAATAAACATAAATAAACATATTATTGAATCTGTGGCTCTACAATACGTGGAGCAGAAGAAAATAACTTGTACTTTCTTCACGCAGTAACACTATTGGCTCTGAAACTGTCAAACCGACACTTTGACCTCAGTCCAATTCTAAATTACCCTGTAGAATATTGATGAATTCGTTCACGAGGCCTACTAGGTAACTAAACTCAGTCTACTTCTCCCTAGAAAATAATGGATGGAGGTAAGCAGAAACCATTCACGATACCTATATTTTTAGACAGAACTACAACCAACAATCAGACACCATAAAATATCAGATCCACACTTTTAATACTCTGTTCTTATCTGCTTTCAGTCGCGATGGAAAAAATTTTATCTCCCCCCCATCATCATTCAAAAAGTACTGAGTCTACTTTCTTCTTCTTCTGGAATGATGAGATAGATTCAGGTAATACTAGCAGGTAACCCGTGCTTCGCAAGGGTCTAATTATAAAATTGATAAAACTAAAAACTTGACCTACTGAAATCTTGAAGAATTAAAAATAGGTTTATAACCACCCTCTATAAATTAACAATCTTTAGGAAAATTTTCAAGTTAGTCAGTCCAGTAGTTCAGACGTGATGATGCGTCATTCGTGAATTTCTTATCCCGTACGTGCATGAGCCAATTCTTTCCTTTATTATAAAATAGGTTATAAATAATCCACAGATTCGTCTATGTGGGGAAAAATATTGACATTATTGTTTTCGTGTATTTTTTGTTCCTTAGCAATGCATGTTGTTCATATCTGTGAATTGATTTGATCGGTTTGGTCTTATTTGGAAGAACTTCTTACCAATGTTCAGGTTACTTATTAGCATAAACTATTCTGATTACTGAAAAGTGGATTAATAGAAGTACATCAGCCTCCCAATTTTCCAATAGTAGGCTACTGCACCTGAGATTATAATTTTGCAATATATTATTTTATAATTTTCAATTGAATTTCCAATTTTTCAGATTCCTTTATCAATGAAACGTTGTTTTCCATATGTGTTATGAGTATTCATAGTATTCATTTAAAAGTCCGAGAACGGACTTTAAATATCTCATAATATCTAATATCTCATACACAAAAGTAAATTGATGGTGGGTGTGATTGGGGATTCTACTCAAATTGAAAAAACTACTTTACAATGACTTTTAGAATCTTGCCCGCATCTTGGATCCGCCATATTGAATGCAACTTCATTTTTTAAAATAGGAAAGTGGTCATGCGATAATGATTTCAATAGGGAGTTTCAAGAGAAAGTGAATGGCGGAAACCGCATATCGATATTTCAAATCATTTCGAAGATATTATATGTATATGCATAAGCTATAATCACTTTTAAGACTTAATCACTTTTTATCCTTCATTGTGTAGGATATTGATTCTATCCTGAACTAGAGAATCTTGTGGTTGCTGTTCATTGATTCATCATGATAACAGGTCTAAATAATAATTCTCTGCAACAAAGAACTTCAGTTTGTAGCTATAAATATTGCTTCATGTTATCTTCCAAAAATCGTCTGGAATGGGCTATTTTGTTCCAGTCTAGTGACGGAAATTATGCGTCATGTGAATTATTGTAGACTCAGCTCTCCACTCTGCACTGTTGTAGGCCCCATATACAGTGACAGGTGTGTGCCAATGGAGTGAAGAGAGGTCCTTTCCTTGCCAGCTTTGAGAAATATAGAAGGAGGCAGGTGTGCCATAGAATGATACAAGCGACAGGATGTGCCCTGTACTACGTGAGACGGAAGCCTGGAGCGTGTCTTGGTTTTTGTGTCAATATTGAGGGTCCACTGTTTCACCAGAGAGGAGATCTAAGTATATTTAATCTCTGGTTTCACGTGTACCGTACGCTGTTCACTAAAGAGATGCGGAAAATTATCAAATAATTGTCGCATAATACGCTATGAAGTTCAACAAAATAATAACACTTGTTTTATGTGTGTTTCAAAAATTCTTTGTTCTATCCATTCTCATGTATTCATCAAATCAGCATGATTGGAATATTGGAAACCAGGCCAAATCAAAACTTCCTTTTGCTTTTTTTCTAATAATTATTCTAGATAGACCAGTATAGGAGAAACTAACATAACCATACACACACAAAAATCTATATGAATTTTCAATTTTGAATTCCCCTAAATATTTTTTAATCATCAAAAAACTGTTTTTGAAAGTTCAGGATTCTTATTAGTATCAATCAGTTACAGTACGCTGTTATAATTCTTCATTTTGTAATTTGCTCTTCTCGATTCCTTGAAGCATCTTCGGATTGATTCAGATTCTCATCAGAAAAATATTCACAATATTTAATATTGAATGTATCAATGCATACTATCATTAATCTTTAAAAAAAAATTCCCTCATTATGATCATAAGTTGATACAATCCAAGGAAAACATGCATTTTTCGTTACTACCTCAGAAATATAACAGCTTTAAGCAATTTTAACACCTATTTTAGCAAAAAAGCTATCTTAACAGCTTTCAAATCTCTTTTCACGTACCACTTCCATTACCGTGAAATTTTAATGCACCTTATTAAAAAAAAAACTTCGATAAACATAAATAATAATCTTGACGCTGTGCCATTTCTATTGAATTTAGTTAAATATTTTTTTCTATTGAAAGTACTATCACGGAGTGTAATTTTTAATTTAATTGTCCAATTAGTATGCTGATAAAATTTGTTGATTACATAAATACGCTGATATTTCGATGTATATTTTATCCTTATCAGAAAAATTTAGATGAAGAAGATGTTTCGCAAAGGATCATCATTATTTTTTAGATCATCATCAACCAGAAGACTCCATCATTCTGTCATAAAACACAGCCGCATGCTTATGGCACCGAAGTGCTTAGACATTCAAGTCTTATCGTCATCAAAGTGTAGACCTGAGAGCTGACTGACTACAAAAGCAAAGGCTTTGTGTCGAGGTGATGGTGAAATTATTAGAAGGGAGACGAGGGCGGTGAAAATGCGAAGCGTTAATCGGTGTGCTGGCTGGAGCATTTTGAAATTCCCGCCACGCGCGATAAGACCCCCAACTCTGGAGATAACCTCAACTGGTGACGTTGAAACTGCATTCAGCAGCGGGCGCCGCGCCGCGTGTTGGTCACGTGCTGCAATATTGATCTGCTAGTTCTCCAGACTCCCGCTAGGGTGCGCACGATGGCTCTGACACACCCATCTTTAACCCTCACTGGATCAGTGTGACTGTGACTTATGAAGGATCTCTGCAACAAGCAGTCAGCTGCACAGGGCACACATGATCGACGGATAAACACATGCCCTTACTACTACAGTTTCTAATCTATATTAATTGGTGGCTAAGTGCTCTTGACATTTCAAAGTAAACCTCTCAATTTATTTCTGGATGCATTATGATAACCCTAATTTATGTTGCACTCAAATCCTTTTAGTGCCATGCAGTAACGATTGTAATATTTTTGGACACTTGTTTTTTCAATACATGGATCTCTGTAATGAGTCTGTCAACAGTTGAAAGAGTTGTCATGCTTGTCGAGATAATGATACACTGAGCCAATGAAGGCCGATCCACACAATTCACCAGGGTTTATAAGGGATTGATATTCTTCTAGACCTCACAATAGTCCTACGTACACTTGAAAAATCAAGCCAACATATTCCGAAGAGAACAAATTGAGAGTCATATCAAAGTAGCCTATATTACGAGCCCTATGTAGCCTAGTATTTTCCTTAGAATTATGCACACAGAGGCCCTGTGCTTGTGTTTGGATAATGTTAGGGGTGGAGGTAGGACATGAGTTTACCGACCAGTTTTGAGTGGTTTCCGAGCCACCAGGAAGTAATTGAGCAGCTCGTTAATTTCTGTTGGCAGATCTGGCATCTAGTCATCGAACCGTTAGAACGGCGCTTATCTCAGAGTCTTGATTCGATAAGACGGTATCGCCTACTGCCAGGGCACCCACTCTCCTAATACTGTTTATATATTTAATATCTTGCAATATTAAACTGTTCATTGGATGGATGCTCGTTTCTTCTCTGTGGAAGAATTATATTTTTTTATTGATACCCTACAACAGCCTTCTTTTCTTCGAATCGGCTGAAATTTTAGAAAAAACATAATGATTTATTCTGCATGAAATGTTCTTTCTATGAATATAGAGTAGATAATCTAATTTTCTGTGTTATTGTAAAGGCGATGGCGATGCTGAGGTAGATATTCATGATGAATGAAAACTACTTGATATTGTCATAACCACTGATTTATTAAAACAAATTTGAGATACTAGTTTCGGTTGTTCACCATTATCAATCACTTTACTTTTAAACTGAAAACTTAAACATCAACATCTCATACATCTCCTACTCAGTTTTAGAACCTATTAGAAACTACTTATTTGTATGACCTTCCTGTGTTGTCAAGCATTATCAATATATTTTGAACTGATAGCTTAAACATCGAACAGCAGAATATATTGTGGATGAAGCCCTGCGATTGGATGTTTGTTAACCAATCAAGGTTGAGCTCTCAGTCATTGGCCGAGATTAGACATGCGCAGGTAGATATCCATATCGAATGAAAACGACTTGCTATTGCCAAAACCACTAATTCATTGAAGATAAGAAATTCCACAATTTGAAGTATTAAAAGTATGGGTGAAGCCCTATGATTGGTCATTAACTGTTTACCAATGAAGGTTGAGCTCTACTGTCATTGGTCTAGACTGGATACGCTTAATTATTCAAAATATGGGCTTGAGAACCGTTGAGCAACAAGGAATGAAGACATACAAAGTAACTGACAAAACGAAATGGAGAATATGATAAAATATCCAAACCAGTAAACATGAAAATACAAAATATAACTCTAAACATTATCATTATAATTATTGTAAAATTGTAGGTGTGGCTTGTTTCCGACAATGACAGATCTCAAACTTGATTGTTCAACAACTGACAGCCAATCGTAGGGCTTCATCTACACTATAATAATTATATATTCTGCTGCTCCATATTTAAGCGTTCATCTTATTAATAAAGGTGTAACAAAGAAAAAGGTATCTCAAATTGTTTAGTTTAAATCTGTGGTTTCAATAATTATTTGTAATTCCCTCAAAATGGTTTCTATTCTTCAAGTATCATTTTAGTACTTTGAACAAGTACACTTTGATCAACTGAATCGATAAATCAAATGGGTTATTATCTGAAATAGATATTATTTCAATTCTAACAATATATTATTTGTTTAAAATCAATTTTGATATATTTCTCAATAATTTGGAAATAATATTCATATTTTATAGAAAATGTAAATTCACATTCAACTTTCAATCTAAATTCTTATTAGCATTTATTTGAATTGTCTCACCACCCTTATGTTACAAAGCTATCTGTCCCCAGCTCTGTTTATCGAGAACATGATACTGCCTCGGCCCTACTTATTCTAAATCACAACATAGACTAACTAAACATTCTATCTGATCACACTTATCAGAGTAGAAAAATCCCTCGAAGCTCCAATCAAAAGAAAAAGCCGAACATTATTATCATTTGCATCATCCCACATAAAAAAGAATTACGAGGGAAGAACTGGAGAAACTCTTTCTTTGTATTAAAAACCTTTGACACTTGACACAGTTCCGAATGATGAAGCATGCTATTATCCTCAATGATAAACAGAGTGTGTACCCTAATCACATTTTCAAGGCTCACTCAAATAAATTGAAAATCAACCCTTCCGTTTCCCAGAATTCGTTGCTCCATCTGATCATGAAACGTTGCTCCCACTCCGTTTTCCGAGAAACATTATTTCCTTTCGAGTAATTTCGAGGATGCGTTTACTATTGCAAAGCTCGTTTTTTTCTTTTCTTCCACTTGTTTTCATCCTTTGTCATCAGACCTCTGCTGCGTTCGTGTTCGAATTCATCAGGCATTTTCCCTTCATGTATTGTAAGTATAGCGGATGGTTCAACAGTTCCTTTGTAGGTTACCTTGAGCATACTTTACATTCAGTATGGCTTCCTTTGTTCTCTAATAACACTCTTTCCAGATAACCTTATTGCGCTTTTCTTTCAATTTCAAGTGCCATTTGAGTGGGCTTGATAGGTTTCGACGCTATCATCCGAAAACTTTTCTCTTGATGTTTGCTTCACACAAGGGAGTAAAGTGCGTTCATTGCTTTGGAGAACACCTGCAATAATGTCCAGGAAAACTCTTTATAGCCGAAAAGCTTCTGTTTCTGAATCACCTGATGAGGAAAATAACGTTCTTTGGATGTTTGGTTTATTCCTAGGAGATAAATTTTGTGAATTGAAGAACTACAAGACTTATTACATTACATTTATTACATTCCTTAATCACAACATCAAATTAATGATTGGGAGAGAATCAACAGGATAAACCCAAAACTGTTCCTCTCCCTAATTTTGATAAAAATACTCCAAATGAGGTTATGAGAACACTTTTATAAAGATAACAAAAATTTACTTAACCTATTTCGGACTATGTGTAACCTTATCTAAATTTGGGAGAGGAATATCACAAGGTTACCTTATTTTTTCTCTCCCTATAATTTTCTTATTGTATAAATGATAAAGAATAAATTATAATATAGATCCTATATACTGATAGATAACAGAAGGTCAACCAATATTGAAGCGAAGCTATCCTCATGTCTAAACTTCATAACCAACTATTATACTAGAAATTTAGAGATTGGAAAATTTATCTAGGCTATTCAAGTGTCTTGAATAGTATTTTGGAATAGCATAAGATAGTTTATGTAAAATACAACGTATAGATGTCACTTATAATAATAATAAACCAAGCCGGCTTTTCATTAGAGGTTGGAATTTGAGAATAGCATGCTTATTAATCCAGTTTCAACAATTCCGGATGTTTTCGGATATTATGAACTCTGCCAAATATCAAGGAGTAATAAAATATACATTAAATTGCTTGCTAGATGATGAGGAATGAAATTTACAAAGAGCCATAAAGTTTCGTTTCATTAAATACTGAAAGTTTGCATGATGTAGGTTGAAATTCAACAGAATAAATTCCGGATAATTCGTTCATGTCGTGCTTTCATGTTAAGCGATCGCTCGGTTTTCCATTTGACAAGTTGAAAGGTTTATTCCAAGCTTGTTTCAAACTGGCATTCACTTTTACCTACACTATCCATTACTTGAGGGTTTTCTCGCTAACTTTGCCTTACCAAAATCTTATTCATATGATTCAATCACAGTGTTGAATTCCTATTTTCCATAAGAATTTCCTATATCCAAGGCTTTACGGAAGCACTTGAATCGCTTAGGAAAAAGTGCCCCATTCAATGAATAATGACAATGAGAATAGATCAATAATCAAATTTGAATGATGAAACTTTGAAAATAACAGAAAATATAGTTGTATACTTTAGTATAATGACTGAAATAACGTATTATTAACAATCGGAAATAGATTCAAGATTCTTTATTGCCAGAGCAACTTTACATTGTATAAGCACGTCAAAATAATGAAATATATTAACTTCATCTAAGAAATATAATAAAATATATAAATGAATATAATAAATAGATTCAACTAACAGAAATAATAATATATGTATTAGAGCCGGATTTACAATTTATACGACTGTAAGCCTATAACATTTCTCCAACCGCTCGTTTTTGAGGTTGAATCACAAGCAAACCAATGAGAGGGCAGTGTTTCGTTCACATGGAGAAAGCCAATTGGAACTACGTGAGGTGGGAGAGGAAGAGAGTTTCACCAATCACAAGGTAACCAATAAGAGAGAAGCGATTTCATTGAAAAGGCGAAGTCGTCCTGACAGCCAATAGGAGTTGAGTGGGGTGAAAGAGAATTCAACCAATTAGGCTATCTTAGATTCTTGTATTTTTTCTATTCATTGCATTTAGTCTATGGGTTTTCAGTGTTTTATTGACCTATTATTATCGTTGTAAGTTTATTTAATATTTTCTTCGTTCTATACTTCTCAAATTACCCAAAGATTGATGGAAATGTTTGTTTTTGTTCCATCTACGTTTTAATCAGTTCAAGAAATATGTTAATTTATGTATATTTGTAGATAGGCTTATTTATTTATCTTGTCATTGTGTTCGCTGGGAGTTTGCGCCCATTGAACAGGACTCTCGGGTCACAGGCCTATAATTTGCAAATCCAGCCCCTGAGTATACAATTTCTTTTCTGTTTCCATGCTTTCATGAAATAGGTTATAGACTGTTGTTTTTTCCTTAATTGTATGTATTGTCTATGAATAAATATCCATTTTATTGTTGCACCGTAAGTCGGTAACGTAAACCCAATAATGATATTAAATAAAAAGACTAAGAAATTGTCAAAAACCACATATTTATTGATAGTTAGAAAGACAGGTTTCGGTTGTTACTCGATTTTTCAATCTCTGATAAACTCAACTACACAAAAAGCCAATAATGATAGGTTCATTATTGAAGTTATGATGCATAAAATTTAACGATAATTCAACAACACAGTTCCAGGGGAGATTGTTGATCAATGCAGTCAGGGACGTTATCAACTTCGCTCCATCTAATTTGACAGTTTGAAAGTTAAAAGCTGCAAAGTCAACAATGCTGGTGGCTTGTGAGAGACAGATGTTTGTTTACCTGGGCAAAACACGATTATTGATCGGAGCTGATCAAACATTATGATGTCGGAATAAACAGCTCCTATTACACCTCTGGCTCACAAAAAACTACCATTAAATAGGAATTAATTAATTTGATTTTCGTTCTCAATAGCTCGAAAGTACGATGATCATTTTGATGGAGCAATCAAGCTTGATGTTTTTCAATTATCACCTCTATTTTCATTATTCATCATCATTGATCATCATCACCATAGAAAGATTGAAAACTTGTGACTAGTTGTTTCACAGAAGAGGGGAACATATTATTTCTTCTGTGTTTTTTTATCGACCGAGCAAAGTGAGGTCCAAGATTCAAGTCGACGGTTTGGCATTTCTCTTAATGTTTAAATGTACGAATGTTTGAATGTTCGAATGTTTAAATGCTGCGCATTTACGGCGAAACGTGGTAATAGATTTTCATGAAATTTGACAGGTATGTTCCTTTTTCAATTGCGCGTCGAGTATATAAAAGGTTTTTGGAAATTTTTCATTTCAAGGATAATATAAAAGGAAAAATCTGGTGTGGCTCACTCACATAACTTTCCTTGCCGTTATGAAAATTGATCAACTGACGCTAGTGTTCACGCGCATTTACTATTCAAAGATCTAAGCCAGCTGGTGACAGGGCAATAACGCTGCAGACACAGAAGTCTGCTATCTCTTCATAGTGAATGATTTAATAGAATCAACAGTTGCCAACAGTTTGCTTGTAAGGACCTTAAGTTCCAAATTTCAAGTCATTCCGTTAATTGGGAGATGAGATATCGTGTACACAGACGCACATACACCCATACACTCACACACACACACACACACACACACCACACACACACAACACACACACACACACACACCACACACACACACCACACACACACACACACACACACACACACACACACACACACACACACACACACACCACACACACACACACACACACACACACCACACCACACACACACCACACACACACACACACACACCACACACACACACACACACACACACACACACACACACACACACACACCACACACACACACACACCACACACACACACACCACCACACACACACACACCACACACACACACACACAACACACACACACACACACACACACACACACACACACACCACACACACCACACACACACACACCACACACACACACACAACACACACCACACACCACACACACACCACACACACACACAACACACACACACACAACACACACACACCACACAACACACACACACACACACACACCACACACCCACACACACACACACAACACACACACACACACACACACACCACACACACACACCACACCACACACACCACACACACACACACACACACCACACACACACACACACACACACACACACACACACACACACACACACACACACACCACACACCACACACACCACACACACACCACACACACACACACACACATACATACATACCAATACCCAAAAACCACTTTTTTGGACTCAGGGGACCTTGAAACGTATAGAAATTTGGGAATTGGGGTACCTTAATTTTTTTCGACAAGCAATACTTTCCTTACTTATGTTAATAGGGCAAGGAAAGTAAAAAGGAGCCTACTTCATACACCAATATTAGAGTAAAAACCAGACTATAGAATTATTCATCATAAATCAGCAAACAAGTGATTACACAGATGTGTGGAGAAGCCAGTCTATTGCTGTATTTCCATAAGGTCTATAGTTTCAAACAGGAACTTGTGGATGAAAATACTGCGTGAGGTCTACTGTTCACAGAACTTCTAGTGTATGTATTGTCTTTCTTATTACACAATCTCCATTAAATTCAGGAAATAGTGTAAAGCCGTGTTTACACCAGAGTTGTCAACTGAGTTTCCAATAATAATGATTATCATAGGACAAATTTTGTTGACGACTTTGGTGTAAACGCAGTTTTAGAGTATTTGTGATTTTAATCACTACAAACAAACCTATTTGCATTGCTATAGTGTATCTACCTTTTAGTTTTACTAACTTTTAGTCATTAATTATAACTGGCTGTTTCTGCAGCCAATTATTTGTCTTTCTGCCTATAATATCAACATTTACTCATATCTTTTTTTCAATCTGTATTTTTCTCAATTTAGTTTAATATACTATCAATTTTCATAATTTAGTTTATCGATTTAAAATTCAGCGAATTACGCCAGGCTCTCACAAACACAGGCTTTTGCCTACATGTGAGTCTCTCATAACGTAAGGGTATATATAAATGTACTGTAACTGTACTGTATTATTTGTAAATTGTGAGAATAAAAATTTGATTTGATTTGATTTTATTTTTCAATCTTCTGTTACCCAAAATTATTGTTTGATGACAGATTCAGGGTATCAACAATAACCAGTTGTAACTTCTCAAATCTTTGAATCCCACAAAGCATAGTAAAGAATTTTCCCCTGTTGAGAAAAACGCACACAACAGCAGACAGACGGAAAAAATGAAAAATCTGCATGCAGACGTGACCGACGGATCTCTTTGTGCCTTACAACATTCGGGAAGGGATTTTTCCTCCGCCTGTTTGCATTCGTCCGTCTGTTGCTGTGTGCGTTTGCTTTTATGCAGACGAAATGCAATTTCAATTCAATTCTCTATCAATACATGACCATTGATGAATTATCTTGTACTGGATAGATTTCGTCATAGTGAAATTTTAAACACTCAAGTTCACACTAATTACACTTATTCCAAGATGGAGATAATTGATTTGATGATGATGATGATGATGATGATGATGATGATGACAAGATATAATGTTGTATCTACATGAATAACAACAGTGCGTTCAATGTATAACCTTCACCAGGTTGAAGATGACAATATTGTTTTTCTGCGTTAGCCATTTGATAGCGACAAGCTCACGTGTTGAGCGTTGAGCGGCAAAAGGGGTCCTTGTGTCAATAATTGTGTTGATTGCAAGAAGCCGAGCCACTCAGCGACGGCTAATAGGAAAGATGGAACAATCGGCCTCATCCGCTATTATTATTACTCCTGCAAATTATGCACTCGCCACTCGCCAACGTACACTCGAGCCGAAAGCTGCATCCTGTAAGGGTGGAGGAGGAAGGCAACTGCTTTACTCCTCTGAGGAGGAGGCCGGAAGTGTCACCCTCCCAGATGAGGGAGCTGCCTCCTAATTCAGCTTGGTGCAGATTCTTTGTTCAATTATAACGGTTTACAGTTTTAGCAAATTATGTCGTCTTAGGGCCGTTTGCACAGTATCAGTTGAAACTAATTTTCATTTTAAACTGGATTAAATCCATATCAAGTCTCGTTACTTATAAAGTGGTTCATTTTTAGTTGAAGCCACCAGCTGATTGAATTCAGTTTAAGCTTTGACTGTGCAAACGGCCGTTATACGCGCCGCGAACATGAGAAATTAACTTTTAATCAGTTGATGCCAAGCTTTTTATATCTGTATCTTACCGTTTCTGTAAAAATACAGATATAGTCATCTGATTAAAAGTGAATTGTTCATGTTCGCGGCGCGTATATCTGTACGCACCTTAAGAGTCATGTTTGGTTTGCTGGCAGCCTATGGAAAACGGCCTGGAATATTAGAAATACAGTATACACTTGGTGTAGATGAGTGGAATTTAGTTATACAATATTTCTATATTAGCATTTCTTAGATGATCATTTCCACTTTAGTTATCCAATATTAAGGGTTGTGTGGCAGAGAGGACCTAGGGTCCTAACTCCACCAATAAAGGCAATTGTTCAATTCAATTACCTTTTCCTAGATGATTATTTCCACCTTTTCTGTAATCCAAGAAAAATTTATTTATTAAAAACAAATATTTCAACTTATAATCTAGCTCAGTTTATTTCCATCTCATGAGATCATAATCTCCCCAGACCTGGTTTCATGAGAATAGGAAATAATATTGTTCTAAATTAATGCTTTTCCATAAATCAAAAAGATTTTTGAAAATGTATTAAATACAAATATTTCAACTTATAATCTAACTCAGTTTATTGACGTGACAACGTCTTATAAATTGGTTTGCCGGGTGACACTTCAAGAAACTGCGTTACGTTCCCACGTTATGCGCTCACAATGAGAGCGAGTGAGAGCGTTCGTTTCGGTTCACGGTCGTCTGGAAAGAGCACGAATAGGAGCAGTGGCTAGCAAAACGCAGCAGCAGCCCAAAGGCATTCACCTGGAGAGAGAGTGAAACGGAGCAATCTCCTGCGACTGCGCCACTACTTAGTGAATAGGTTATGTGAAAAAGTATAAGTGAATAGGTTATGTTGTAGTAATCACAATGTTGTGGTAGTTTTCAATCATAAAAGTAGTATAAATAGTTTCTCAGCCAATAATAATTTGTTTAACTTGAAAAAATGAGCGCGACTTGCTATGTAAAAATTGAATCGAGCACAGTTAGCCCGCCTAAGAGCGAGAGAGACAGAGTGATTTTGTTGAGGATGTGTGAAGGTATCAAGGTAAGAATAAAATTTTGTTAATATGAAATTCAGTGCGAGATTCTTTGTATAAATTAATGTTTTAAATATAATTCTTTGTATAAATAAATGTTTTAAATTGTTACTATTATTTCATCCTTCTTCCTACTATAGGAATGAATATTCACATTAAAATTATTCTACCACTCAAAGTCGTTGTCACGTAAAGCTTTCGCCCGTATACCAACTTTACAGGCAACCATGCAATTTTTTTCCATCTCATGAGATCATAATCCTTTCAGACCTGGTTTCATGAAAATAGGAAATAATTGTTCTAAATGCTTTTCCATAAATTGGAAAGTATTGTATATTGGAAGCTCATAATTACAGAACATATATCATTTTCGTTAATCAACTCTCAGGGGCTGTTCTATTTTTGAAATTCTTAATTCATGTTATTCAATTCAATTTATTTCACCAAAAACACAAAACAATACAAACATGTGACAATTGGAAAAAAACAATTATCATTCTAAATATCTATATCAACTACAGTATCTGTAAAATACGGCTGGAGGTGAAGAACGGGGTGAAGAACTATAGGGTGAAAATTTTCAGCGAAAATGGTATAAATTTATTGAATAGGTCGTAGTGTTATTCACATAGTGCTTTTCCTGTATTACAGGATTGCAGGTATTTGAGGGGATATCGTACCATAGAGAAACAATAGCGTAAGTAGATATCCCATGGTATAGGACGTTTATGTCGCAACTTTTACTGTTATCTCAAGCTGATAGTCCACGTAGTTCTTTCCTGTGAAGCTTTATGACGCTGTTAGTCTCTCATATTGTGCCGTTCATACACTCTTGCCCGGCCAAAACAGTAAAAATCGACAATAATCGACAGTAATCGGCTTGAGATAACAGTAAAAGTTGCAACATAAACGTCCTATAGCATGGGATATCTACTTACGCTATTGTTTCCCTATGATTGTACTTCAATGATTTATGAAACATGTCTCAGAAGTTCCCTTTCAAAGCTGTGAGAAGATCAGGTGAAGGTTCAGGATAAACTTGAACTCCTCTTTAAATCACCTTGATCGAAGCCAAGGTCTGCTAAGCCGTGGCCTTGACTCAGTTCAGTCTGCGTGTTGACTTTGATTGGCTTCAATTTCGTTCGCCAGCTGTCAATCATTGGGGGTGAGGTGGTCAGGACTCACAATGGATGGCCTCCTTCTTGGCGTGCCACGAGAAAACACAAGCTTGAGAAAAAACACAAACGCGTGCAAGAAAAAGGCGAAAGAATTTTCCGCTTTTCCGGAACTCATTTCGCTGAAGAGCCAGCCGGAAAAGAGGTGGGAGGGGTTGGTAAAGGAGGGTTTCCCCACCCTATCAATTCTAGTATAGTATTCCCCGTTCAGCTACTGTATTTGCAAATAAAAATCGCAAAACCATCCATCAGTGACAGGAAAATGGGAAAACTCTCTCCTTCCCCATTTCTCTCCTCTACTCCCCACCCCTCCACTCCTCTCCACCTCATCTCTCTTCACTCGCCAACCATCTGTCGATAATATCGGCTATTCAAATTCATTCATCAGTGTTATTCGTTCTTGTACGGTGTGTCTCGATAGGAAATTCAATTTCCCATCATTTTCCATCGATACCATTCAGCAGGAACGCATCAATGAAGTAGTCATCGTGTCTTTTTTCGTGGTTTGAGGCCATCTCATTCGTTCTGATAGCAGCTCATGACCATTAGAAATATCCCATAAAACAGTATATGACTTGGAAATGCTATCTACATTTTTCATAGTTCAAACTGCCTCTGTGTTAATGAATACCCATCATGTGAATTCATGCACTGGTTCTGAGGCTATTATTCCTTGAGTAAAGGTATAATCGTTCATCATAACAGTTCATTCATCATGTCGGTGGGTAGATAATATTTATGAGTTCTTGAATGTAGAAATAAGTCAGGTTGAATTCCAAAAAATAAAAATAAAGAAAGAAAATAAATGTCACCTAAAGTTTTTTCATCCTTCTTGAAATACTTCCAAACTTGACCACAATAAATCAATAATCTACTTTTCCTTAACATTACATTTATACAGGCGTGTGTCAAGGTACTGGGCTTCATTTGCGTCTTGTCCCTTGGAAAAATTAAAATTTTCACATTTCAATTGACATGCTTGAAATTCCATAATTCTACTCAAGTTCAACTAATACTCATGGGAAATATATTAATAATGTTATAATGTACTATAGAAAATCCACTGATTTTGAACTAAGAAATAGTGAATCCCATTGTCATAACACTCGATCAGGAAGATTAATTGTTCAAAGACAACTTTGAAATCTTTAAAAAGAGGACAACTTACATGGGTGATAGATACTTTGGCATGCTGCCCAGTAATTTGAAGTCTATAGAAAATATAAGATTTTTAAAGCTCATCTGAAGGACTATCTGGTAGGAATGTCTTTGACTCTTTGTACACCTTTCAGGAATTTGTTCAGGAGTAATTTTATGTGATTTCGACATTGACTGTATTTGTGTGTTGGTTTGTTGTTTTAATTTTCCCTGTTTAATATTATGACAACATGTGTAATGTGACAATATTCAATGTAATTGTACATTTGATCAATAAATAAGATTGCTTGATTGATACCGTCCTAATAATTGAATCTCAGTAATATTGAGTGGAATAGAATGCCACTTCAAGTCGAAAACTATAGACCTACTAGAAAAAGAGATGTAGAAGGCCAAGAAAGAGATGGGTACCGGAACAGGTTGATTAATATACCTAACCCCTGAAGTGAAGATGATGTATTATTGAGCTCTTTTTGCTGCTCAATTATTTATTATTTGTCATTTATATATTTTGGATTTCTCTAAAAATCTAGCTTGAATTCTTACTGTTGCTTGTGGCTTGATTTTATTATTATCATCAATTTAAAGTTTTGTTATCACCCCCATTTCACCCCCATTATACTTGAATGCGGTGGAAATTCCAACGAAATGAGCTATATATCTCACTCATGGAACATTTCTGTAGAGAAAGTGGTGGTGTAGTTTCGTTGAGAATGGTCAACAAGCGGACGATATTGACCCATCATCTAGAATGTTATTCAGCAAACGAACGGCCCCCCAGAGACAAATTGGTGGGGTCCAAGGACATAATGATGAAAGGACGCCGTCATCCGCTTTCAATGTCGCCAGGAAGGCAAGAAGAGACGTGGGACGCTACTTATGTGCCACCTCTTCTTCTTCTTCTAATTCAAGACAATAGCTCCTAATCGGGGGAACTGCCTTTTGCTTTCCACCCTAGAAAGAAATGCGACTCTGTTACTTCCAAATGAATGGATGGGTTGAAGCATTTCAAGTGGAGGATAATTGTGCAACGTTGAGTGCTATCTCCACGTTCACACTGATTTATTGTTATTTACTGCATCGGGACACTTGGAAAGTGCAGTGATAAATTGTGTGGACGTTGTTGCAAGAGTAATGCCTTGCTTATAATTAACTTTGTCTAACTATATGAAGTGAGAAATAATTACTAGATTTGTTTCTTTTGATGTTATTGCTACAAACTAATCTATGTTTTGTCTGTTACAAACAAACCCCCTTAAATCATCACAGTGTTATCCACTGACATCCACTAAATCAAAATCCGTGTTGTCCTTCATTCATTTTTCTTTGCCTGTACTTTATAGTTATTCAAATTCTACGATTAATTAAGCAGACGAAAAGGTTCCTTCAAAAAACTTGCCAAAATTCAGGTTGAAGTTTCGAGGAATTATATGGATTTGATATTTTTTCCATCACTCAAATTAATTCATCAATATTTTCTGTTCATGATTATGTTTTCCAATACTCTTGGCAGAATTTGGTTAAAATAATTTTATTGTTGCAATTTAATATGATATTTTTATGAATGTGGTTGTATTATTTTTGAACAATTATTGCTTGGCCTATCATTCTCACCTCATCACTTCATGGATTTTTATAAATGATGTGCTTGCTTTATTTTTAAATAATTTTCTCTCCCATCATTCTCAACAATATTACTCCGTGTATCCTAGTATTCCTTGGGGTGCCCACAGGGGGGATGGGTGATTCAATAACAATTTGGGAGGGGGCGAATTTTATTATTTGTGCCTTATTTGTGGGCGGCTAGTACTAGATTTGAGATATTTAAGGGGGCACCCCTGCAATCTCGTCACGTATAGCCCCACCACACCTTGGTCAAACTTGCAGTAATGTTGTAATTATTTTTGAAGAATTATCCTACTGTCGTATCAACTCTTTTCAACATC
This sequence comes from Nilaparvata lugens, assembly GCF_014356525.2. Classification (NCBI taxonomy): domain Eukaryota; kingdom Metazoa; phylum Arthropoda; class Insecta; order Hemiptera; family Delphacidae; genus Nilaparvata; species Nilaparvata lugens. The sequence goes on along the minus strand of NC_052507.1, from coordinate 14,553,389 downwards.
ATGTATCCTACAGTGTTGGTCTCACAAGTTGATCCCTGGACCAATTCACCCCTGCCACAGCATTAAGACGCTACTAATCTACTATGCATAGCAATAGCATTTGATCAAGCAGTGAGTTCTTGTTTGCTATTTGAGTGAACAGAATAGCAAGCCGTAATTTTATAATTAGGAACTCAGCAGTCAGTCATGCGTAGTTGGCTTATTTCAACTTCCACCCGTCCCCACACTGACAAACTAGGGTTGAAAATAGGATCTTCTTACATAGAGAAAAGATAGCAAAAGAAGATACTCATGGTGTGGGTTTTTTTATGTTCCAAATTTCAAGCTATTTTTTTAACTCAAGCCAATTACTTTTGAGTTCTGTCCATCATTACTGTTGGCTGGCACAGTATGAGAGACTACCACATATAGTGAGGTCCACGTTATAATGACAGTATTTGTTCAACTTTGGTTTTGCTATCCTTGTCTATCATTCGACAAAGCCGGTGGTACTATCCTTTTCTCGGTCCACAACGATACCAATTATGTTTTTGACAGTGTAGAAATATAATTAATTAATGCAGAGAATCGACATCGCTATTCTCCTATCTTTATCCACTGTCATTATAACGTGGACCTCACTATACCAGCGTCACATAGCTTCATGAAAAGAATTACTAGGACTATCAGTCTGAATTAAAAATTTGGAACATAAATAACATGGGCTATCTTCTCATGCTATCTTATCTCTATGCTTCTTATCAGACCACGTTTGTGGAACCATGCCCAAACAATGTGCACAATTGTAGTTTTGTTATTCCTCTGTGTTTTTTTGTAATTTTTCTATGAAATTCTACATTAATTTGCCTCCACTTCTCTACAATAACTGAACTATTTTTTGGTGTGTTTGGGACCATGTATTCCAGTATTCATAATAACTGAACTATTGTTTGGTGTGTTTAGGACCATGTATTCCAGTACCACGGACAGAAGATGGGTTCGCTGGAGCCGCATGTGTTCGCGCTGGCCGAGGCGGCCTACAAGAGTCTGCAGACGCAGGACCAGAACCAGTCGTGTGTCATCTCGGGCGAGAGCGGAGCAGGCAAGACTGAGACCACCAAGTTCATACTGCAGTACCTCTGCTCGGTGACAAGCAACGTCAGCACCTGGGTTGAGCAGCAGATTTTGGAGGCCAACACCATACTCGAAGCTTTTGGTCAGTTTTCATAAAAAATTAATTATTGTATTATATAATATTGAGAGAATTGTTGTAATAGAAGGATAAATGGAGGATTTTATAGTGATAAATAGAATATGGATAATTATTATTTAACGAAAATCCTAAATATTATGAATATTAGAATATGGATATTGGAAAACCTCTGAAGAGATTGTAAATGAAGTAGGTATATCCTTTCAAACCTTAAGAAGAAGAAAAAAGAAGAAAAAAATGTTGAGAAGTGCAAGCCGCGGTTTCTAGGACACTTATTAAATCTAAATCTAATAGGTTCAATAAATGATCCGTTAGATTTATTACGTGTCCTTAAAGAGTGATTTAATTGAACATAGATTATTGTATTCCTATAATTGATGAAGGGCTTAAAAACGTTGATCTTAGCACTACCTCCGTAAACAAAGCCATAGTGCATGGCAGTTGGTTGATGGTAACGTCAGCATAGGTAGGGCTCCTATCCTTCACCAATAGCTGAAATCAACAAATCTTTATTGGTCTAGGAGCTCTATCTGTGCTGACGTCACCAGAATGCACTATGGCTTTGTTTACGGAGGTAGTGTGAGGTAGTCGGTTTCTGAATGGAAATAAAAATTGCTTTAATAAATGAAATTTTATTCAAGTGTACAGTCAAAATGATGACATGAATTGTTTTGTCGATTCTAATACAAATGTTCATGTACAATGCTACAGACCATGTACTTCACGTTCCATAAATCGTCCAGCATTAGATAGTGAGACGTCGTAATATGTAACTTACTCAAGTACTTGATACGCCAGATCTGTTTGTAAGTCAATACAAGAATAAAAGTATCTGATATTGAAAAATGAGTCACTTATTCATGATAATTGTCTGATTTAACAATAACAATGATATTAATGAAAAAAATTGTGTTAATCTATATGGAATGGAATCATCAAGTTTTGATAATCACATTTTGAATGAACATGAATGTATAAAAAATGAGCATTTTACCATTTGTCCTAGGTCGCCTACTATTATGCTATTTAGCAAGACTTCATGTAAACTGACGAATTTCCATCAAACTTAAATAAGAATCTTTTTGTGTATTTTATTCTACATAGGTATCTATATTATTTATAGAAAAAATATATTTTTAATTAAGTTCAGAGTCTTGAAGTAGGGATAGAAAAGCTTGAGCAAATCCAATCTAGATTTTTTTTGGAATTATGGAATTTTCAAATAAGTTGTAGAATGAAGTACAGTATGCTTTGATTTTTCGATTATTTTGAATTATACATCATAGTTTGTCACTAAAGCATTGAAGTAGCATAGCCTTGTTTTCAACATATAAATATTTTTTCTCATTTTGTTTCACAGGGAACGCAAAGACTGTTAGGAATGATAACTCTAGTCGTTTTGGGAAGTTTATGCAAGTGTGCTTTGATAGTAAATGGATGATAAAAGGCTGTATTATACAAGACTACCTCCTAGAACAATCCCGGATAACATTTCAGAGTAAGGGCGAAAGAAATTACCATGTATTCTATCAGCTGGTTGAAGGAGCAAAGGTTAGTACGGTTTATATGATACCAATAATATAGAATTATTTCTAGATTTAATTCTAAATAAATTCTATAAATTAATAAAAACATATTCTTCCAAGAATTTGTAAAATTGGTCTATATATTTTTTTCATCATCTTCATTTATATTTCTCAAAGGAGCTTTTCATGACAGTGGGTGGGTTTTGATCAAAGACTTGGTGGTCTGAAATGCTTGCGACTAAGAACATTAATTATTCATAAAACGTGACATTTAGACATTATGAACAAGCATAAAACTCGAAATTCGTTTGAAATACTCTACTTTTTGAGTAATTCAATCCTTTTCAGCTTAAAGTGCTTGCTGCCTCCCAACTCCCAAGTACCTACATCGTCACTTGAAGAGCATCTAAAGTGCTTTAATTAAACAGGCTGACTCCAGGGTCATCATTCTTGAGGCTGTGCAAAGGCTAAAAATAAACTTTTTACTCGTTATATTTTTCAAAGTTTTTCGATTTGTATATCATCAAGCTATCAAAATGAAAAAAAATTCAGGAAAACATTTTTTTTCTGATCATTACTTTTTGAGATATGAGCGCCTAAAGTTTAAAATTTTTGGAACAGAACATTTCAAATTCGGTAAGATATGAATCCATGAGATTTAGAGGATAGATTCTTGAATCATGATCTTCATGATTCTTCTTTGTTGATCTAGTAAAACAAAAAGTTTCTAAAAATATCAATTTTTAAGATAGTTATTCGATTTACCAAAAATAACTTTTAGTTGAGTTATATTTACTAAAATAACTTTTAGTTGAGTTATTTTTAGTAAATTTAACTTTTTCAAAAATTGATATTTTCTAAAAATTTCTCTTTACTAGATCAACAATACCATGAATCAATTTTTGAAAAAGTTAAATTTACTAAAAATAACTCAACTAAAAGTTATTTTAGTAAATATAACTCAACTAAAAGTTATTTATATCTTACCGAATTTGAAATGTTCTGTCCCAAAGATTCAAACTTCAGGCGCTCATATCTCAAAAAGTAATCATCAGAAAAAAATGTTCTCCTGAGGATATATGTTAATAATTATACTATGTAGAGGTGCTTATGTAAAAAAAGTGTTAATGAATCAATAAACTAAGCAAGGCTACGTCTATTACGTGCTTGAAATTTTTAGAAACGTCTGATTAATATTACAGTTTTATAGAGAGCACTTACTTGATCTTATTATCCCTAAGGGTCAAAACTTTCTTGTAGAATCAAACATTGAACTAATATTAAATTATGGTAGGCCCTAAGTATAATTATAATATTGAATAATTGTCACCTCTTATGAAATTTTTCAAAAAATTTCATAAATTTAAAAAAAAAGACCTTGAAGTGCAGGCCTATTCGTAAGTAAATGACATGTTTTCTTCAAATTCAAATTATTTATTTGCATTTTCATTCGTTTAAAATATTAATTACAACATGTAAAGAATTTCTGCATTGTCGGCATATGCATTTCTATTACATAATCACAAATAATTCATAAAATACATAATAATAATAATAAGACACCATTTTAGTTTAGTAACTATTATAAGGCTACAAGGTTTTTGAATCCAATCAATTGTAAAAGTCTGCCAGTGGGCTGAAACCAAATTTTATTACTACACATATACATCTGTGTTTTTACATTAACATCACTTGAAGTGAAGTAGTACTGTATCACAGCAATAATTTCCCCGATAAATTTGTTTCAGAAACATAACAAAGTCCTTTCTATAATGATGATCTATAGTGACAGTGATGTCTGCTTATTGGATATAATACAGTATATGCTTATTGGATTACTGTACCCCTGTATGATTATCACTATATAATGATAAATACAGAAAACACGATTAAACTTACAGATTTCAGGATATTTCTGTGTTCCCTTTTTCAGCGGGTGTTACTTTCACTTTATATGTATTTGATTATTTATTGTGTAATGTTTTCTTGCGTTTCACAGGGGAACAAAGAGCTGGTGGAACTGTACAAATTAAAACCTCCAGAATTCTTCAACTACCTCAACCAATCCGGCTGTATTCGTATTGATGGTGTCAGTGATGCTAGAAAATTCGATGCCCTGAGGCTGGCCTTCAACGTGCTCAGGATACCATTGTCCATGTGCGATGGAATATTCAGCGTTCTATCAGCGATACTGTGGCTGGGAAATACGACATTCGAGGTGAATTTTCCAATAATCAAGTTTTCGTCACTCATTTATTATTTAATATAGCATTTTATTTATTTATTTATTTTTAACAATGCACAAATCAAACACATGATTAGAAAAGGACCAACAGGCATAGCCCAAAACTGTTCCCTTTCCAAATTTTGATAGTATAGTAAGTCAATGTCTAAAAGGTAGGTTATGTTGCTTCACATTGAATAAAATTCCGAGTCCAGAAATATACAAACCAAAATTTAGAATTTAATTAGATTGAAAACCAAACCACTAATTCCATTTGAATTAGTGTTAGCCATCTTGATACTTCAAACTTCAATACCGGTACATCTTGATACATATAATAAAAAATTCCCAACTGGTCGAAATCTTGAAACTCTAGCATGTAGAGTTCTCTTATAAAGAGTTTTTGAGTGTTTCACTGCGGAGAAACTTTTCGACCACTCTGTATAACAACTTACTTTGTATAAAAATATTTATTTTGTAGAAATGAATGAAACTTGCTAGTTCTCAACCGATCAAATTAATTGAATTAATAATCGATTAATGAGAATTGAAATTTTGAGGACCTATTTTTATGGACATGTTATTATATATTATAAAAATTTGAGAACAGAATAGTTTTGAGCTAAGACTGTTGTTCTTTCCTGATCATATTAATATGATTTGTAATTGTATCAACAAATAAATAAATAAAATATGCAATTTTCCCAATCTATTTGCAAGTGAAATGAATATGTGACTTTTCAATTTCTCTTGACATCTCATCACGCAGCCATCTGTGATTGCAAGCGCTTTACTTGGAAGAAATTCCACTTGAAGTTTGATAAATCACTGCTTGTCTATAGTATATCTGAAAAACACTTCAGTTATTGACCAGTGAGTTTAGGGACACTGCATGTTCATTCTGATATTCATAAATATTAACTGTCACAAAGTGAATTTTTGTGACGGATGGAGAGCCGTCGTCCAGCGTAAAATTAGCGAAATTATTTTATTCTAGAATAGGAATAGGATCGACTGCCGGATATATTTTGTTAGATTTGTAGTTGTGTATATGCATTATCACCATCGCTGGCAACCCTATGAATCATCAGCAGCGGATTCATCATTTAACCAGATATTTCCAGATCTTGTTTACCACTCTGAGCGTTCTCGTATTTAGTATTGCAGCAGCAGCAGCCGTATCATCAAAACGATAAGCGGCTACCGAGTCGGGTTGGTATCATTCTTCTTGTAATTTCTGGTGAGAAATATTGTTTACCGGCCTGATTTAGTGTAGCAATTAGTATCATTGTCATCATTAGCTGCACCCTTAGCATCAGCACTAGTGGATTCAAACCCTGTCACATGACCAGTGGCGTGATCGTCTTTTCAGACTCCCATTGGTCGGGAATCTCTTTTCCCCCGGCCTCCTAATTTTCAGCGACCCGGTGCAGCTTCAAGAAGACCAGAGAGAAGCAGTTGTTCGGTGAACGGGTTTGTGTACGGCTGCGTTCCGAGCGGCGCTCCTAATAGTGGTGTACTAGAGGGTTAATATTCTATTCTGTATTTTAGTGAATGGAATATTGTATGTCGAATTGCCGACTGTATTTGAAGGTGGATTTTCCTGGGGGATTCTCTGTCCTTGTAGGTTTCATTTAGGGCAGTTGTTCGGTGGTTGAGCGTGAGATCGGGTCGCGAATCTCCTCTCCTTACGACGTTCCCGATACTAATTATTATTCTATTTTGTGTTAACATAGAATATTGTAGGCCGAGTTCCGGGCAACTCGAAGATAGAACTTCCTGGGGGATTTTCTTTCTTGTCGGTTATTTTTCCTAAATTCGTATCACTGGGGGTGAACGAGTTATCCTTGGTTTTGAAACCTGTAAGGGATCTCAAGTTTGTGCTACAAATAGTTGAGTGGGAAATTTAGCTAGGCTCTTATAGCGGATTATTTTTGAGTACTTAATTTATAAGCCTCGACTCTGTCGCTTCACGACGTTTTTAATTATAATACGGGAAGTGGGAATCGGTTCGCTATTCTCCGTATCAGTATCCACGTCGATTCAGGTAATTGTATGTCAGGACTGGTAGTCCGTATATTTTCCTTCTCTGTAGTAAGGTGGCCTTTAGTTTAAAGAGTAATTTTTCTCCATTGAATTTTTATTCTTGTAGGGAAATCCCTGTCCTTTTTAAGAATAGTTTTTCTCAATTAATTTTTATTCTTGTGGGAAAATCCCTGTTCCTTTTGAGAAGAATTTTCTCGATTAATTTTTATCCTTGTAGAGAGATTATTATCATTTATGGTAAATTTTCCTTGCTTAGTTTTCATACTATAGAGTGGCCCTGTATTTTAAATTCGCTTAGCAGTTTCTGACTTGCTGTAATTCCAAGTAGGAAAAGTCCAATCCTTTTCCTAGAGAACTCAGGTGCAGCTTGAGTTCGTCCTTGTCGAAGTTTCTAGACTGCGACGTCCATTCTCTTTCTTTCTCTTCACTTTCCCTTTACTAAAGTCCTTCTAGCTCTCAGGTACAGCTTGAGGACTTCCTCGCCGAAGTTTTTAGACTGCGGCATCCTTTCTCTTTCTTTCTCTTAATTCTTCCTGTGTTAAAATCCTTCCTGATCTCAGTTCCAGATTCGAGATCGTCCTAGTCGCGGGTTCTCAGACCCGCGAATCCTTTCTAAAATTCTTAGAAACCTGTCTTCCTTAATAGCAAATATTATTTGCTGGCTTTACCTGTGGAAAATTCACGAATTTTCCCGTGATCTCAGTTGCAAATTAGAGATCGATCTTTTGGTAGTCCTTAGACTGGCAATTACTTGGAAAAGTCTATTGAAATCTTTTCCTGAATTAGGAGTCTCTGACTCGATATTTTCCTTGTGGAAAATCCTGGAAGAATCCTTTCCTACCCTGACAACGACAGACTGTTGTCTTCCCGATATTATTCTACAGACTGTGTCTGTGAAAAATCTTTTCTATCCTCTCACAATAGTCGACATACTGACTACTAATTTAAAAGCGTTTCGGACGATTGAGAGCGATTCCCATACCCTTAAGGGCAGTCACAGATTGGCCCTTAATAACCGGCGCGCAGTCACCAGATTAGCGCGGAAATCCTGTTTAGCAGTTTCAGAATTGCTGAAAATCCTTTCGCAGCCGCAGGCTCGCGATTCAGAAATCCGACACCCGAAACCTCATCCTCCAAACTTTAATTATCATAAAATTGAAATAGATATACTATGTTTAGCTAGCAGGTCCAGCCTGCTAAGAGCTAGAGCGCAATTCTCAGATTGCGGATTATTGAGCAGATATTTATTTGCTGTAGAGAATAATAACCTTATTGATTCTCTGTTCCCTATACCCTATACCGTATACCTCATACCCTGCACCCTATTCTCTATAGCTTACACCCTATACCGTGCCCTATTTAACCACATCTCAAATACTACTAACAACTCCATAGTTCCGCCATACCGTTACTCCATAGCCCTCACCTTAAACCCCATAGAAAAACCACATCCCGGGCTTGCAGGTACAGCTTGCTCGCCGTCAATTCGCAGTTGGTTCAGATTGCGTACTACCTTTATAAATAGAATTATTGGTAGGGATCTGATAGTCAGACCCGTCTCCTTGTATAGGGTTATCTTAATCTCCCTTAACACCCACCCTGTATTCCAAAGGCCGAGGGCCGAATCAGCCAGCAACGGCACGGACAAACACTCTTCCCCTGAAATTAAAAATCTCGCGAAAGAAGCAGAGGGTAAAGAATCAGGATAGAGGGAGAAGTGTAGGTCCGGTAACTCCACCTGTCAGTACGGCTACTGACCCCGACCCATATCCGACTGTAGCTAGTCCGCGTTGTAGCAATACTTCGCAATTATTAGGAAACCTAGAGGGTGGAATAGGACATGCTAATATAACAAATCGCTTCCAATATTGAATGAATTTTTGATGAAAAAAAAAATCAATCAACTCAACTAAAAGTATCATCTTCTTAAAATTAATGTTTAATATAACAATTAATTAGAGAAGTGAGTTGTCCTAGAGGTTAACGCACATAGAAACAAACATGCATGTGTGGACAGTCAGATGAAAAGTCAAACAAACGTCAGTCATACTCAGACAGACGGACGTGTGTGTGGGTTGCAACATTCGATAATCCTGAAGAGGGATTTTCCTTCATTTGTTTGCTTCCACCATGAGTCTTTCCTTGAATTGTAATGAATTAGAATTTGCTTTAGTAGAATTTGAACAATGTTTATAAACTTGAATCTATTTTTGTTTAGGACATTGATGGTGAACGGTGCAAACTGACGGACGAAGATCACAAAGTGTTGACGACGGTGGCTGGTCTGCTGGGTCTCCAATTGGAGGACCTGGTTCAGGTGGCTCTGCTCAGGCAGATCAACGTGCGAGGCAACATCACCGAAATACCATTGAAACTGCAAGAGGTCAGTAGCGCTCCAGATTAATCCAAACATCAATGCCAAAAAATATCAACACACTTCATAGAATAAATATCAATATAATAGATCGATAATTTGGAACGAATGTTAACGACCACTCCACAAGAAGTTTTGATTAGGCAGAAAGAAGTACAGTTTTCAGATTCTTTGTAGATCTCATGATGGTTTCAAGTAGGAATTTATCTATTTATAAAAACATGGAAGCAGACATGATTTTGCCGAAAAATTGCTCCCATAAAACAATAATTACAATGAATGCATATTAGCGTAGCATATCTTGTATATCATTCCTTATATGAAGGGTTTGACAAATTCATGATAGAACTTGTTTGTGGCCTAGGCCCGACTTAACATTAAACACTGGTGTGCCTTTTGAATGCTTGCTATACCATCGGACATCGGACTACTCATCTACTATTGTATTACATTGTTTACAATGTACTCACATTTCTCCTTTATATTATTTGTCAAATCTCGTATTGTATACTATTTCAGTTCTTTGGGAAACAAGAATTCCAAAACTTCTCTTCTTCATGATTCCAATAAATTCACATGGAGATTGTCCCAAACACTTGATAAATCATTTATTCAAATATGACTAATATTTAATGAATATATTATAAATATTAGCCTCATATTTGAAGATAAAATACTCGCTGGTTATAAAATACTAGAAGAAAGTATGTGAATTGATGACGTGAGATTAAAAAATTAGCAGGTAAATTGTCGCTTCTTTGACAACTCTATCTACCGAAAAAACCTTCCCCACTGGGAGAAAAATTATACTTCAGTTCCTAAATGCACGAGTAATTTTTTTCTATAATTTTCATTGAATTGATACCGTATTAGGGTTTTTCAAATTTATATTTTATTGTTTTGTTAAAGTCAATCTTGAAATGGTGGATATTATCGCTATGAGAAATAAACATTTCAAATATTTTTTATTCTTTTTCACATTTTCAGGCCAAGGAAAACCGACATGCTATGGCAAAAGCGTTATACTCGAGGACGTTTGCTTGGCTAGTGAACCATATAAATACGTGCACAAACCCCGGTTTGGATTCGACGCGCTTCCTGGGCGTCCTCGACATTTTCGGATTCGAGAATTTCGCCACCAACTCCTTTGAACAGCTTTGTATCAACTACACTAACGAGAAACTGCACAAGTTCTTCAATCATTATGTTTTTGCTTTGGAACAGGAAATTGTGAGTACTCATTAATTCATTATTAATTAAAAATACATAGTGCCGGTTTCACAACAGCCGGTTAAATTTTAACCGTGATTAATTCCACGAGAACCAATCACGGTTAAAATTTAACTGGCTGTTGTGCAACCGGGTCATAGTCTTCTTGAACAAAAAAGGGTTGTTTCAAATTAATATTTGAGTTTTATTAGGCCAAAACATTGAAATATTGGAAAGAAAAACAGGCAACACTAGCCCAAAAGTTCTTCTTTCCCTAAAGTAAGTTGATTTTTTGTCTTAATGTATAGGCTACTGAGTACTGTACCTGTATATAATTTTTGTTATATTCATGTTGTTAAGTGCATGTACTGCTATCAAGAGTAATTTTCTGAAAAAAGGTACGGTATTAGTTGTGAAGGTATAATATTGTGGTTTCCATGTTGATTTAACAAGATCTAGTCTTTTTATTCGAAAGTATGTTTGTTTAAAATTACACTTGAGCTTTATTGCTGCTTAAGGTGTAGTTCCCAAAATTATTATGATTTTTCAGTTACTAGCCTTGCATTGAAAAGAACATTACTTCGATTATTTTCCTTAAGATGATGCTCATTTAAACTCTAGGTTATTTTTATGGGAAATAGTGATGAAAGATGAATGAATCTAGAGTCGCGAACCACCTTGTGAAACTCATTACTGTCAGCTTTCTTACCTTATCAATTATCACTTACTCATTTGAGCTGATCTCAATATTATTCACCTTCTCAACAAATGTACTCATAGCTCATCAGTTTCCTAATATCAGCGACCATTGAATGAAGATATAAATTATAATTTCAAAACAATTCATTATTCATAACAATAGCTATGATGAAAAAAATGAATCTATTGTGTGTTACAAATTATTCCATCTTCATTAATCAGAAATAATTTTAATTTCGAACCTGTAATTTTTCTATTGCAGTATCGACAAGAGGAGATTCAATTCTCGCACATAACATTCACGGACAATACATCATGTCTGGAGCTGGTTGAGAAGCCACCAAGATGTATTCTTAAACTATTGACTGAACAGTGCCACATGCCAAAGGTCAGTAGCTCTTTACTTCTCGTTTTTTCTCAATTGATTGAATTCATCTCATGTTAATTTTTGATCAAAAATATCTTCCGATTGTTAACATTTAGATGTATAATTCAAAATCCCTCTAGGCGTAATATTGTGTTCTACAATCCTACAATCTGAGCCAGGTAGAGCGATCTATCTCATATTCCAGGTACACCTGACAACAATGCTCCTTGTATTGTGAAAAACACCTGATTTTTAGCTTCATCCATCATCACCAACTAAATTGTCCTCACAGTGATATTTCGCAAGATGATATAAGCTCTTAGTATGGGATGTATTCTAGATAGGCTACATTGGGAAACCCCATGAACTGTGTTGAACCAGGAATGTTTGTACGCTGAGATTTTTGCAATGCCAGATCAGCTTCTACCCGAGCCTTTCCCTTACGCTGAGCTCTGCAATAAAACACACATAAAGTGACACTAAGTTCAGCCACAGTAAATAGAAACTGTGTTTTTTTATTCAGTGGTTGGCTTTTTATAAAGGAGGCACCAACAATGTGTAGATACTTTATTTGGAACTGAACTGAATTCAATATCCGATAAAGTACTTTAATAAGGCTACTTGAATTGTTTAATTATTATAGAAAAAACTAGTGCCCTTGTTAAACATTCTTATATAAGCACAAGTAGTTTCGAGCACTCATATTAAATCATTTGTTTGGAACTGAACATTATTATTTTGATAATAATTACTAAGTTCGGTCAATGAATATGATTGGGATAGAGCTACAGGCATGAATACTAAAACCTAGAACTAATTGCTACTGACCTGTTCTGTATCTTCCATCCAGTTGACACTGAACCAGTTGACATCACCCAGATAAGTTCCGAGGCTGGCATCCTGGTAGCAAGCGTCATATGGATCTGCGGCAGTTGTGACAAAAACTGCACAACAAATACAATCATTATTAAAGTATTTAAATAGGGCTACTTGAATTGTTAAATTATTATGGAAATAACTATAGTATCCTTTTTAAACTTTTTCACATAAACACTATTAGTTTCGAATACTCATATTAAAAAATTTGTTTAGAACCTGTTGATAATTTATTTCAAGTTCCCAAATACCCTTTTTCACATAAACACTGCTATAGTGAGGTCCACGTTATAATGGCAGTCTTTGATTACCAATGGTATTGCTATCCTTGTCTATCATGCAACAAAGCGGATAGCGCTATTTCTTTCTCGCTTTGCTCTGTTGCCAGATCGTCTTTTAACAATGTAGAATTATTAATTTTTTAATTAATTACGTTTTTTCTGGCTCTAAATTTTGTCAAATTACGAAAAAATATTCAAATTAATGGTAATTTGAGTGTGATATTTTTGTTTTTTATTCTTTTTTTAACCGTCAAAATTTAAAATTCTTAGTTTTTGTTGTTTTTTAGCGAAAATGGACTAAATTTTAGAAAAGTGGAACCATAACCCTATTTTGGACTTTTAAAATGTTGTCTAAATTTGGGAGAGAAATTGTACAAGGAGTATCCTTAGTTTTTCTCTCCCAATCAGTGCTACTTTGTAAAAATAATTATAAATAAAAAATAATAATAATAATTAATTAACAAAATATTTCATCTTAATCGTGAAAATTCATTATGAAATTATTATGCTTAATAAAATATAATTGATTATTTTAAACGAGAATGAACAGTTTATAAACCATCAATAAACCTTTAACAGCTACCTTCTATAGAAGGCATTGACAAGACACAGAGGATCGGCAACGTTTTTCTCCTATATCTTTCTCTACTGCCATTTTAACGTGAACCTCACTATAGTATCAGCACTATGCCATTTCCAAGAGTAATTTTTTATTAAATTTAATATTATTTGTGATATTTTGGCAGGGATCAGACACAGCGTACTTGTCGAACTTGCACAACGAGTTCGACTCCCACCCGCAGTACGTGAAGGGTGACGACAGACGCAGGTGGGAGCATGAGTTCGGCATAATGCACTACGCGGGAACAGTCACCTACTCGGTGCATGGATTTGTAGACAAGAACAGAGACGTGCAACAGGATGTCTTCTTCGACTTCATGAGTCGGTCGACCAATGAGTTTGTACAGGAACTCACTATTTATCAAGTAAGATATTCATTCATACAGCTCTTACTTTTAAAAATTTATTGAAACATGAATCACTTGAATTTTTTGATGTGAAAGTAAGAAAAAGAAGATTTCATAAAAAGCAATCCAGGCTTTCTGAAATGAATAGCTTATTATATTAAATATAGTTGATATATTAACATTTATGAACAATATCAACCTTCCGGTATTCGCGCCCTACTCAATCACACGAGCAGTCGTGTGATGTATTTTTTACAACATCCAATTTTCGAAGATAGATATTCAGGAGTTTCCCATCATTTTCACCAACTCTGTATGATTTAAAGTTGTGAGTTCCAAAGATTACAATACAACAGTTCATGAGCGAGCTCTCCAACTCAGGGGGTCACTACTGTAATTATTGTCGAAAAATGATAATATCATAATTCTGGTTCTTAATTTATTGATGTAAACTCTGTTTACTGTCAAAACATTAATTAATTGTATAATTATTACTTTTACATCTTCTTGGATTATTTTACGCCTATGAACATTTGGATGATTACTATTTCATAGCCCAATAAGGTACATCAAGCAAAGCCATCAATTCTGCGTTATTGATTCGTTTACAGTCCCCGTATAGTCTTTCCCTATCTTATGCTTAGTGCGCCTTATGCACTGTCGTGACTAAATGGCACCTAAAGACTGAACCATTGCTCGGTTGACACTGCAACTCAGTGGAGTGATGGAGGAAAAGTTTTGGAATGCATAGGTGACTCATTCACTGACACCACCCCATTTTATGCAGCAAAAACTGACACTGTTGTACTTTTTAGAACAGCGCGACTGCCGTAAGGTTAATAGAATTTTCGGTCTTGGCTGAAGCATGACAGTCGTAAGGCCCATTGACGGCATTCAGGCGAGGTGGGGCCTTCCTGCAAGGGACTCCCCATACTACTTTAAATTTGTTTCACTTCATATTTAGGGATTCTAAATCAATTTACGCACATGTTAATTTCTTTGTATTCATTCACAGTAGACTACTAGATAATGGTCTCACAACAGTATTATGAATTCGAGAAGCCTTTTGAGTTATAAATGACGACTTATCATGAAATACATATTTTTAATTTACCTCATTCAGTTTGCATGAGGAAAATTTGTTTATTAAATTTTAATGATATTGTCGAACTGACTATATAGGAACATTTTCATTTGGCATATGTCTCAACATCTTTTGACTGTTTATATGAGCCTGAACTCGTGGATAATTTTCCATTTTTAATCATTTCTTTCATGAATTGTTTTCAGGATTTGTTGGGAACGACAGCTGCTAGGATGGGAAATGCTGGCACTACCATGGCTAGAGGCACCAGCAAAGGAAAGCCAACAGTTAGCGATACATTCAGGCATCAACTGCAAGCTCTAGTCGATGTTTTACAGGCGACAAATCCTTGGTGATTATATTATTATAAGATGAATCAGCTCATGAAAATTCTATTTTAAAATATAGAGCATAATTTGTCTCTTTTCTAACATGTTGTGATAAAATAATTCAATAAGATTACTGAGATTTGTATTTCTATTTAGAGCATAATTTACATGCTTGTTACTTCTAAAATTAAAATGCATATAACCTATATGAATAACTGGATATAGTTTTTTTTATTAACCAGCTCATCATCAAGCTCTATGTTCCAGACATAGAGTATTTATTGACATTTTTGTTGATTCATTTACTTTATATAAAATGTGAGAAATTTGGGAAAGCTAAGAACATTGATCAACAAAAATTCTTGTGTAGTATAGATTATAAAATTAAAATCACTTCACGTCTATGAAATTTTTCAAAGTTTTAAAATGTTTTAAATAAAAATATACTGCATGTTTTTATATTGTTTTTATTAATTATAAAATTACTAGCAATTCAGCTCTAACAATAATTCAATTCAGCTATAATTCAATTCAAAAAATAATCTATTCTATATTTCGTAATATTTCTTCATCGTCTGCTTCTTGAGAAGTAATAATTAGTGAAACGTTTTAGTCAAGATATCAACAGTTTTGCAGAATGTATCTCAGAAAGTATAGAATACATATTTTATTGTTTTTTTCTGTTTAGGGCTACTTGTAATATAAATAGAAATAAAAATCTCAGTACCCTTATCTTTCAAAAATAATTCAAGAAAGGGTACTGAGATTTTTAAATCCATTTACAGAATGCATATTTTGGAAGTTTTGAACACTATGATACGTATAAATTCCAACTTTTAAACAATAATAATCATAGTTCAATCAATCTGTTACAGTGTTGTACTACATTTCATTATTGAGAAAACTATTGATGAACCTATTGATGTAACTTGAACGTTTTTCTTGTTTTCCAGGTATGTGAGGTGTATAAAACCGAACATGGCCAAGGCTCCCAATGACTATGACGAGAAACTAGTATTAGATCAATTGAAGTATTTAGGAATGCTCGATATAATTAGGATACGAAAAGAAGGCTTTCCAATTCATCTTCCATTTAGTCAATTTGTTGCGCGTTATAGATGCCTGGCTAAAGGTCGGCTACCCAACAATCCTCAGGAAGCTATCAGGTAACTATTATGCAATGGATTCACAAATTAACATGCATTTTTTGGATTATTATAATTTTGATAAACTATTGATGGATGTTGCTTCACATAGGAATCAAGTAAAATATCTTTAGTCCAGTCACCATATACATTGGTGCTTGCAATTTATATTGTAGTTCTGATTTTCAATATATTATTTGGATACATGAGAGAAGTCCAAAACCAATTTCTTCATTGTACTAGCTAGATACAGAGTGGCCCAGAAGTCTCGTATTTTCGGTTCGTTTTCCAGTTTTCAGCTATTTCTGCCAAATCCGGTAATCGGACAGAAAAAATTACTTACTACTTTTTTTAGATTATAAAATTCTGAATAAGATAAGATCATTCGAAACTCTCTATCTTCAATGAGTACTGAGTTATGATTCCCCAAAAATGAGTAAAATAAAAAAAATCAATTCTGATGAATTTTAGTTTTTGATCAACAATATCCTCCGATTGTTTAATTCAAAATCCTTCTTGGCGTATTTTCGTGTTCTACAATCTGAGATTAGGTAGAGCGCTCTATCTGATTTAGATTTCTAGGTACACCTGACAACAATGCTCCTTGTATTGTGAAAAAAACACCCAATTTTCAGAGAGTTCCAGAAATTTCTAATTTTCGGATATAGATAGATCCGAATGATCTTATTTTATTCAGAATTTTATAATCTGAAAAAAAGTTGAAAGTAAATTTTTCTGTCCGATTACTGGATTTGGCAATAGCCAAATTTTACATAGCTGAAATCTGGAAAATGAACCGAAAATACGAGGTTGTTGGGCCACTCTCACACTGTATCTCTAGCACAAAAAAATTTTGCATGAAGAAATTGGTTCTGGACTTTTCTCATGTATCTAAATAATAAATTACAAAATCAAAACTACAATATAAATTGCAAGCACACCCTCTTTTTTATGTCTATATTTACTGGACTATTTCCTGTTTTCTGAAAATTATACTTAATATCAATAATGTCTATTCATTTCTGTCATAAATTTCATGACAGAAATATTTATATAAGTGCTGAAATTCACTCACTTGAGAAAAATATAGTTCATAGCTTCATTTGAATAGCTTTAGAATATACTGTACACTGTACATTCACGAGTAGCATCATCATATAGTCTTTATCTTCCATTGAATCATCCATCATCAATCATTCACATTTTTATAAAATAATTTCATTGTAATTTTGTTCCAGGGCTGTGATGAAACAATACTCAATCAGTCAGAAGTTATGGCAGATTGGGAAAACAAAAGTGTTTTTGAGGGGAAGTGCTCACGAGCCTCTCGAAGATAATAGAGTTAGGATAATTAATGCCAAAGCCTTAGTTTTACAAAGGGTATGGAGAGGATATAATGTGAGAAAAGGTTAGTAAACACATTGCATTTTTTCACATCAATCTATCTTGTTTCAAAATACTTTCAATATCAGTTAATTACAATGTGTTAGACGACACTTGGCTCTTGGTCTTGGGAAAAATTTCCTGTAATAAAAAAAGTAAATTCGTAAGGCTTTTATTGGTGGAGAGCCCCTTGTGAGAAGGTTCCACTTCGCCTGAATATATTATTCAAGCCGTCAATGAGCCTTACGATTGCCGGCCAATACTTCAGCCGGGACCAACATTTCAACGTCCATCATCCGATAACACGGGAGTGACCTGGTCAAAAATCCTGGTGATAAGCAGGTTTGAAACCCGGTATCTTTAGGCTGCTAAGCAAGCACTCTATCCACTAGACCACGAATTACTCCTAATAAGTAGTATTTATTGTCTAAAATCTTTTCTCTCTATTTATTCAATAAGAAATAAATTATCACAATGAACTTATCAAGTTTCTTTTGTAGGGGATTTCATTATTCCATCATGCATGCTTTTTATTAGTTCCTTATCAAAGCTTCTGACAAATTTCAAGGTTTATCGAGTGGTAGAGCATAGATTGTTATCAATACTTACCGTATATAGTTTGTATATCACAAAATATCATAGCTCTGATATTTAAACAAGATGGTACAATCCATTTCTGATGCTTTCGAACAATTAGAATAATTCGTCGTATACTGTAAATCATATCTTTATTTTTTATGTATATTTAAATTCATAATGCTTTGTCTTCTATTAATACATCTAATATTGTATTGTAATATGTTATTGTAGGTGGCAGCTGCTTTACGAGAGATCAAGGTCCTGCAAGAAGAAATCAAGAAACGGGAGAAACTGGAAGAAGAAAGAAAACAACGGGAAGAGGAAATGAAAAAAGAGGCTGAAGAGAACCTAAAAGCACTGGAGGAGAGTGAAAGGTTGGTGTAGAACAAAACTGTTTTCATTGTTACAATAATTTAATTTTTTAATCAATTGAAATAGTTTTGAATATTCAACAATATTTTTTTAATTATTCGAAGTTCGACTTCTTGATTCTCTGAAAATGCTAGTTCCTGAAAAAAGATCAATATAATTAATTAAACAGAGTACCATATCAATTATTCATTCGAATGAGAATTATGTTGAAAAACACAGTGGTGTTTTGAAGAAGTAGCCTACAGTAATTTGGTTGTTCCAATTAAACTACTTTCACGTTCAATCAAGTTTTCGAGTAGAATTTTTGACAGAAAATAAATATGTAAATGCATTGAATCAGCTATTTATTGTCCAAGTTATATTATATATCTGATAACTGTATTATAATCTCGCTTGTATTTTTTTAATGAAAATTCTTCAATAGGCCTAATGCTGAATTTTGTTTCAAGCAAACAATATCATGGCATTGTTGGAATGGACAGAGGGTAAGAACAAAAGAGTTTCTATTGATGAATTCGAACTGTTCAATTTGTATTGAACAACTGAACATTTGTATTGTTCAATATTATCTTAATTAGAGTTTCTGTTAATATCAGATTCTGGACCAAACTCCTTTCATCCATGAGCTTTGGTATAACTTAATATTATTCAAAATTGTGAAATACACGGTTTTTTGTTTCATTCAGATTTACAAAAATGTGAATGATATTTTTTTATCTCTGAACTCATAAAGTTTAGCAACTTATATGAGATAGTGGACGTTGTTCAAATTGATAATTTCATTCAACGATTTAGAAGATTTATTGATATGGGTGGAGTACATAAAGTTTTGTATAGCCTAAAACATTTCAAATGACTTTCCAAGAGTTAGCCTCAGGTGTAGCATGTCCGCCTAAGCTATAAACATTCAACAATTCTACAAATAATTAACTTATTATATTAAGAGGAAAATTTAAAAAATAGTTTTTTTATCTTATTAGTTTGTGATAAGCGTGTACAATATTGTCATATTCTGATTAGAAATTTGAAAAATAACTTACTCTAACTATTACCGGTATAGAAAAACTTTCAGTTTAATTCAATCTAGAATTTTGTAAGAGATTATTCTGATGTTGAAACTAATCTATAATACTCTGAATAGTTATACTTATTTTAATCGATTTTTTGTAGAGCTGCTCAGGAGGAGATAGCTCAGCTATCGCAAATGGCAATTCAGATGAACTCGAAGTTGCAGTCAGAGCCGGCAGGAGAGTCTGTCGACTTGGACAACCTCTTCTCATTCCTCTCCGATGTTCAGACTGGAAGGAATCAGATCATAGATGAGATTGGCGAGAGAATGAATGAGCTCGTCTCCGATCTTGATGTTGAGGTCAGTTCAATTGCTAAGCTACCGTACCATAAAGAAGATTATTGGCATAATATGGCTCATATTCGACCTTCATTCTGTATTCAATCTTGAACCTTCACTAACTTGACCTTTGGACAACATAAACATTCTTTCAAAATTTTTGGAGAGAAATAGTACAGGCTGAGCCTAGTTTTTCGTCCAAAATGTCATAAATTATGATTATAGTGTTTTGTACAATGAAGGAAGAAATCTATAGCATTCTTGCATACCTCTAAACAATTATAAGACCTACTCCCATAATAGAATAAAATTTCAATATTCAACGGGTTAAATAACTTTCTCTGTATCTTATATATTTGAAATTTTTATCAAGCAACTTATTTCGATAGGTGAAATAATATGATATTATTCTATTCACGTTGTGATATTACACTTTGGAATTTTAATCATTATCTCTAGTTTTGAGAAAATTTTGAGCTTATATTTGATTATTATACCCGACGTAATTTGAGATTTAACGATGTTCAATCTATGTTTTTCACATGTAATCTGAAATTTCAAATGACCAAAAAATCATTAAATTATAATTTGATTTGCTCTAGACTGGAGTTTTTATTCAGAAACAGTAAACCTATTCATAATTTCTATCAAGATATTGGCATAGGAACCGATAGCTTTACTTTAGGGACAGGTGAAAAACTATCAAACCAGTGGGAAAAATGTAATTTTTAGCTAAAAATTAGTACGGTAACGTGAATTCTCAACCAAAAATCAACGTGAAAGCTCTTATTAGAATTAGTTATATTCCTATTCATCTTAATTCCGTTTTAAAAATTCAATTTTGGTTATCTTTTGCAATTTAATATTGTTGGTGTGAAGAATGCTTTGACGTGATTGTGTTGAAATATGAAAAGTTGATCCATCTTAATATTTGGCTCAACCTCTAAATTCAGGTGAGATATAGTCAAGGATCTTTGTCCAACATTTTATAGTCTTTACTCTCCTAAAAGTTTTAATCATGTGTAGGCTACTCTTAATTGCTCTTGTTTTGGACAATTCACCTTCTATTAAGTAGTAAATTCAGATGTTGAGGCCTATGCGTGAATCCATTTTCTTCCCATTTAACAACAAAATTTTGCTCAGCTATCGCAAATGGCTGAGTAACAAAATTTTGTTGTTAATTCAAACTGTTTATTTCCTCAAAAAAACACAATACATTGTATATGGTTGTTAATCAAATAATATCTATTAAATTATGAATAGGTAAATAAGTAATATCATGATTGCTTATTTTGTAATTGATCACATAAATATATCATGGATGATTATCAATCTCATGGTTGATTATCAATCAAATATCATGGTTGCTTATTTTGTAATTGATGACTTGAATAAGTAATATCATGGATGATTATCAATCTCAATAAATATTGTTTTCTCTCGGATGATTATCAATATCATGATTGATTATCAATCAAATAAATTATTATGGTTGCTTATTTTTCAATTGATTACTTAAATAAGTAATATCATGGATGATTATTAATCTCAATAAATATTGTTTTCTCTCGGATGATTATCAATCTCAATAAATATTGTTTCCTCTCATGAATAATGAAAACATTTTAATCATTACACAGCTGGAATCAGTGATACAACAGGAGCTGGAAGGCTTGAACATAGAACGCGAAACTTCAGCCGTACCGCCAAACAGCCTCGACCTGAACCAGAGGCCTGGCGGGGCAGCGGGGGCGGCAACCATGAAGCCACCCTCGCTCCCCGAGCCCACCGAACCGCCTCCGCCGCCTCCGTTCCAGGACAACAGCGAGCCGATCTACGAGTCGGTGCTTCCCCGCGATGAGGACAACTGCGACCTGCGGGCGGCTAACGGGGGCAGTTCGCCGCCTCCGCTGCCTGCGCCGCCTCACAAGCTCCGCCCCAAGTCACCCGGCATCGAGAGGATACAGAGAGGGTCGGCATCTCCCACCACGGTTGCCTCTCCTAAGCAAAGTCGGCCGAGCTCTAGGAACTCCAATATATCTACGGTATGTCGTCTTATTTTAATGAATAGATAAATTAATTAACTAATTTCAGTAAAATTCATTTTAATGAATTGTGTTTTGTGTGTTATTGAATAAATCAATAAATTTGAAAGTATAACTTTGTAAGTGGTAAATCAACTCATATGTAAATATGAATATTAGAGTTGGAAGTATTATAAGTTTTCATATATGAATATGAAATATTACATTGAATATGTACATATGAATATTTACTTATTCATATGTAGATATGAATATTATATAAGTATGTAATATTCATATGAAATAATATTATTAATAAATGATTACTATTCAGGTCCATATAAAAAGGACTAAAAAACTTTGAAACTAATGTACTCGTACATTCAAAAGAAACTACAGCGTATTTCTTCAGATGAAGAAATGAGATCGTAGCTTTTGGTGCTGTTAAGAGCATTTGAAGTTCCAATCAGTTCATTTTTTGATCACTCTGATCAACTATCCTGATGAATTGTAATAGGCTTGTGTCATCAATTTGACAAGACAATGTGATCAAAAATTATAATCGATTTATAATTGAATTCAGCATTTCAACAATGATAGTATTGAATGTAGGTGACCGTATTGAATATTACCTTAAACCTTATTACCGTATTGAACCTTTTTCATTTATTTGAATAGGACTGCTTGAAATTTTTATCACATAGAATTACAAGTAACCGCTCTATTTACTTTGATACACGACTAGTTCCGGGTATCCATTACATTATCAAGTGTTGCAATCGTTTTAAATAAATATCTATTATAGCTTTTAATGATGATCATACTCTCATGAGAGACTTGTCTTGATTATCTTAGAAAGCTCGTCCTCAAGCAAAATTATTCAATAGGGTGTAGTTCTTCAAAATTCTATCCAACTAGGTACTTGCCATCGATTATTTTTTAACATTACTTGTTCTACATACTACTTTATTTTTTCAAATAAAAATACAGCATTTATTATTTATTATTTTCAGGGTATGCAGCAACACTGGAGGTACAATGACGATCCAGAGAGAGAACAAAGGAGAAAGTTCAGAGTTGAAAAGAAGTTGCAAGAAATGGAAGAGAACCAAGAGAAAACGGTTGATCCACTGCTCGAAACTTATTTCGATATAGTGGAATTTGCTCAGAATCATTTCAACTCCCATGAAAGGACGCCAGAAGGTGAATATTGAGTTTAATCAATTCATAATAATTATTCTGTATATTTAATCCAATTTTAAGTACTTATTCAAACTTCACAGATTTGACTATCAAATGAATCTACATTGACTATCTAATCTACATCGGATAAATTATGAATAGAATAATGAACCTAAATAAACATTAAAATAGTGATGAATTATGAATAAAAATTACGGAATAAACTATTTTATGAATGAATGATTATGTACTATTTTCTATGCACATTCATGAGTGTAATACCTGTTTCTAAATTGAAGTACAATTCGCATTTCAGGTACAATAATAGCAACTTTAACAAGGAAAAGCAAGATTGTTGAAACGATGCCGAAGTATGAAATGGTCACCTACTACCGTGGATCAAGCATACCAAACTCTCATATTCTGCTCTATGATCCAGATAATATTTCTATTGCTTGTTCCATATTTAGGGTAAGTTGCTCAAGTATTAGACACCTACTATTATAAATCAAATAAAAAAATCCCAGTACTCTAGCTACAGTTATTGTCACTAATCAATTCATAATATTTAATTCTGAATATTTAATCCAATTTTTAGTACTTATTCAAACTTTACAGATTTGACAATCAATGAATCTACATTGACTATCTAATCTACATCGAATAAATTATGATGGAATAATGAACCTTAATAAACATTAAAATAGTAATGAATCTATATAAGTAAATAAAAAATCGAGCTTCAAATTTTGACATTCAATAACTTTTTTATGTGTGCACCGAATTTGATGATTTTTTTAGTTGTGTTCGTATGTTAAGACCGAGTTATTGCCAAAGACCTTAAAGAGATATAGACCCACAATGCTCATGCCTTCCCAATGATAGCTCTCACTTGAAATTGAAGGCCGCCATTGGGGTATTTTAGCACGAGATATTATATATTATTTATTTGTAATACTATAGATCACAAAGGCATTGGTGGCATTGGTATGTAATAATCTTATGGGTTGCCCCTCAATGCCGGATTTCAATTCTAAGTATGACACTAGCGCTGCATGTGAATCTATGCATCTTTAAGTCTTTGGTTATTGCCTATGAATTATAATCCGACTTACTTCAGGACTCTTTACTACAGTCCTTCAAAGTTCACATGTAATCCTTGGGAGAAGATTTGTGAGCTGGCCACACACAGAAATAAAAATCAGCTGTTATAATCATTGCGTCATCCAACAGCCGTCGGTAGATAGTGGACAAGAGTGTGTGCTGCTCCATAACCGCCCATGTATTTTATTCTAAACGCCCCACTAAAACAAAATGACTGTTCTGTGTGTAACCATCCAGCAGTGCGGCCTCGGGTTGAAGACTTACATGCCTAAAGACATTGCTTTGTTTCGAATAATTGTGCTGTCTTCGGTGTTCAGAACTAATTGATTTTTAGTAAAATATTTATTTTTCAGTTGGAAAATTATCTATATAAATAAAATGCGGCATCGCGCCTCCTCAGGTGTGCATCCAGCTAAAGTTTAACATGAGATTCATTAAGCTATTTGACGGCACGAAGTTCGCCGGGCCAGCTAGTTATGAATAAAAATTTCGAATAAAACTCATCCTATTTTATAAATGAATGATTATGAGATGAATTATGAATAAAAATTACGGAATAAACTATTTTATGAATGAATGATTATGATACTATTTTCTATGCATATTCATGAGTGTAATATATGTTTCTAAATTGAAGTTCAATTCGCTTTTCAGGTACAATAATAGCAACTTTAACAAGGAAAAGCAAGATTGTTGAAACGATGCCGAAGTATGAAATGGTCACCTACTACCGTGGATCAAGCATACCAAACTCTCATATTCTGCTCTATGATCCAGATAATATTTCTATTGCTTGTTCCATATTTAGGGTAAGTTGCTCAAGTATTAGACACCTACTATTATAAATCAAATAAAAAAATCCCAGTACTCTAGCTACAGTTATTGTCACTAAGCAAATCATAATAATTAGGCATACAATCATTTTCTACTCAATATAACTAATTACAAAATCAGGATGATAGTCTGAATCAGGATGATCCTATTTTAGCCTATTATTATAATTACAGAAAAGTTGAATTATGTGCTTTATAATATTTTGTTTTGTGAAACTGTTTTTTAATAATAAATCAAAATGAGAACTCCTTTCTGATATTCTAATTGTTTAAGCTTTACCTGAAATCAATACGTGTTGGAGAAATAATTCGCTCCCAACCATCATCCGAGATTACTCCAAGGATGATATTTTCCAACTTATCATTGTGAATGATTTTCAATTGTGACACTACTGCTTCAATACTTTATTCTACACTAGATAGAGAAAAATCACTACTTTTTGTTTTTTTTGTAATAATAATTATTAGGTTGTTGGTAAAATGGATTTTAGTATTTGTAAAACACCGCCGCCTTGTGATTGACTAATTTTTCATAATGTATATTAATATTTTATATTATTTCCATATATTAAATGGATGATTACTTAATTAACGTTTGAGACTCCCGATCACTTATTGTACTTTTTGTTTAGTATTATCCTTAATTCTGAAGTAAATTAATATTTTTTTATTCTTACTTACTATAGAGTATCAATTATATTTCCTTTTCATTTCAATTTAGTTTTATGATTTGAAGTTTTTGAGTTTTCATTTTTTCCAATTTCCATTAACCCTATACCCTATTAATCATCCTTAGACCATTTAATACCTCATACTCCTTTTTAAATTCCTAAACTCCCAGTTTCATGGAAAAAAAATTCTCCTTAGTTTATTGTAAAAATTAGCATATCATTCTATTTATGTATTTTATTATTTGTAGGCACCTGCTGTAAAATCTTTTAGGTTTAGCGGGATCAATTTTGTAATGCATTTTACTGAATAAAATGATTGATTGAGAAGTGACAACTGTTTTATAGGATCAAATTTCCAATTAACATTTCGATATTGGTTGAATAAGTTTTTATCGGCTATCTTATCACAGAATATATACTATGAAGAAAATATTCCAACATTTTGTTTCATGAACCTTTTGTTTTTTCCAGGATCTTTGTAAATATATTAGGGGAGAACTGAAGACAGATGGAGAGTTGCAAACAATTCAGAGTATAATCGGTTACGGTCTTGAAAGAGAGGAGTTGAGGGATGAAATATATGTACAGTGTATGCGGCAGGCTACAAATAATCCTAACCCCGAGTCTCTGGAACGAGTTTGGCTTCTACTCTGCTTGGCAATCGTCTCCTTTCAGCCTACCAAATTATTACACAAGGTAAGAACTGTTTGTTTAAATTCTATTGATCTCTCATTCATCATTATGGATTTATTCATTATTCTGTTAGAAGATTACAGACAATCTTACTTTTGAGTGAATTGTTTCTCAGTGGTGAGCTTCTTAATCAATGTAGAACCATTACGATAGTAGCCAATTAGGGCCAAGCCACACGAAGCGTTTTTCTGGAGTTTTCAGACGAGTAGGCAGGGCAGGAAGCTTCCTGTTGGTTGATTATCAGCTGATTCCCAAACGCCAACCCAATCAGTCAATCGGAGAGCTTTCTGCCCTGGAGACGTGTCTGAGAACTCTGGAAAAATGTTTCGTATAGCTTGACCTTTACGTCAATAATTATTATCAAACTCCTTATCAGGACAAACACATCTATATGATTTTGTGTAATTTCATGCAATCTATAATATATCCCCCCATTGTATAACTAAAGTATTAATAATTTATTTATATGATTGGAAATAGTTATTTGTGCAACTTGTGCACAAAGTGACAGTTTGCTGCACCGAAAGAAACGTTTACGCACGAGCCGTAGGCGAGGGCGGAATGGTTTCTTGAGTGCAGCAGAGGAACTTTGCGCACGTATTTCACATTAAATTTTTCCTGCAGTTACCATTGAACATGAAAAGTGGTTGATTATGGGTAAAATGAAGGCTGAAATCCATCAAATGTTTGTCTGTATAATTCTGTTATTAATAACAACTTTAATTTATTTTAATTTTCAATTAATAATCGATAATTTATTCAAATTAAAAATTAAATTAATCATCCAATTAATTTGAAAATTTGAATAATTTTGAGTAAATCTTAATTTCTAAATAATACAGTATTTCAACCAATAAATTTATGAATGAAAAAAATATTATTTGCAATAATGAATAATTAATAATATTCAAAATGTATAATTTAATAAGTTCACATTTTTATTTATTTGAAAATCAGAAAAAAATATAGATAGAACAAATTCGCATTCAGAATACACGCCAACAATAATGTCAACAGCTGATTGGGATGTCTGCAAGATAATACGCAAAGTAATACTTTGCGCACTAGTGTGGAAAAATGATTCTTTGTGTTCTGTAATCAGTGCAGGAATGATCACTTTTCTAGGTAACAGTAGGAAATAGTTATTTGTGCAACTAGTGCGCAAAGTGACAGTTTGCTGCACCGAAAGAAACGTTTACGCACGAGCCGTAGGCGAGGGCGGAATGGTTTCTTGAGTGCAGCAGAGGAACTTTGCGCACGTATTTCACATTAAGTTTTTCCTACAGTTACCATTGAATATGAAAAGTGGGTAATTATGGGTAAAATTGCCTGAACTCCATCAAATGTTTTTCTGTGTAATTTTATTATTGATAAAAACCTTAATCCTAGAATCCTAAAGTCCTCGTTGTCCTTGGTTGTAATATATAATGAATAATAATTAGCGCGTTGTGCTTCGTTGCACCTCTGCTCACTATAGCAGCCACAGCAGTCACTGTTACCAACTTCATTTTGATTTTGCTGCACTGTTGCTCCATATAACCTACTAAGTATTTTGCGTTGCCATGTTGCAAATCTGGAGTGCAGAAAAATTTTTCCTGCACTAGAGCGGAAAAGTGATTCTTTGCGTTCTGTAATCAGTGCAGCAATGGCCACTTTTCAACGTAACTGTAGGAAAAGTATACTTCACAGTAACATCTCAAGTCTAAGAAACTTTCACTGAGAGTGTAGAGATATTGTAGGGAGGTAATGTCTCCACATGTGTAATGGTGAAATTAGAACATGTACAGGTTGTTACACCTGTAAGTATCGTTTCTTAGTATAGATTATAATTATACAAGGAACCCAGATTGATAATAATTAAGGTTACAACATTTATTTCTATATACTGTACCCTGAATGCTATAATGATAATTATTATTATCATCCTCAATTGAAATGCTCAGATCAAGATAGTGTTTACATAATTATATTTTAGTGACTCCAGTTTCAATGATATTTCGCTTCAGAAAAGTCTTCCATGATAATATATTCTTCTATTGGCTGGAATATGGCTAAAACCAATATGCATCAAATATTTCTGTTACATAATGAAACTTATGTTTCAAATAATTTTTGTATAGTAGCGCTCATCGAATTTCCATCTAGCTGTTTACCCTGTTGTCAATATTTGCAGTAGCAGAAGTCTTCAGGGTAATTTACAGCATTTAATTGGGATTTTCGTTTAATAATAATTATTCATTAATTAGCATTTGAACAAATGCAACTTCCAATTTATTTCCATCTGTATAGTGAAACTTCATCGTTTAACTTCTGTAACTTCTGTTACATTTTATGACCTTGTTTCCTGTTTCATGTTTAAGAAGTGAATTTTGATTTATATGTTTGTGTTTGCAGTATTTTGTGTGCTTCCTACGTAAAAATATGCAGACTGATGGAAAATTGAAGCAGTATGTGCAATGGTGCCTGGACAACTGCAAGAACATGAAAGCCTCCTGTCGTCAGTACCCTCCCTCCGCTGTTGAAGTTGCTGTAAGTACTCATCAAAAACAACTGATAATATTAATTTGATTACTGTACCGTTTATTATTTTCAAAAGACTGATTATTCAACATATATCAGGAAAACATAGCTAGATTTTACTCCCATAATGACTCTTCCATGAATATTTTTTTTTCAATTCAAAAAATAATTAATATAATATTTGAGAAACTTTGCCTTAATAGTCCATTAATGTGACAAAAATAAAACTGTGTGTTTTCAATTATTAAGAAATTCTACAATATTAATTCATATTCAACAAATTTTGCCCTATCATTCATATATGATATAATGTTATAACAGATAACATTAGTTTTCTACTATGCTATTATGTAGCTTTCTACTACCGTATACCTAGGAAACTAGATAATGCTTTGGGATTTCAGCCCTTCGATTTTGAAAACTTGAAAATATCTAATCATTGATCCAGTCACAATTGTCTGTATTGTGAATAAAAATTTTGATTTGATTAGAATCATAAATTCGGGAACGAATCACAGTCGGGAGAGAACTACAGGCTCGATTCAAAATTTTTTCTTTCCGAATTTTGTGAATCACACTTCCTATGATCCTAGCTCATAAGATTTACATTTCCAAGATCCAAAGATTTTATACGAATTTTTCATTTCTGAGAATACGTAGCCTCTTGTATGAAATGCATTTCCTATATACTGCAGATAGACTGCAGATTCTAATGAAGTCTTCTTCTTCTTTGGCTGTGCCTTATCCCATTTAAATGGGGTCGGCATTCCTTCCTCTTAGTCTACCTCTCCACAAAGCCCTATCTAATGCTTCCTCTCTCCTCCAACCACTCTCCCGCAAGTCAGCCGCTATTCTATCTCCCCACCTCATCCTAGGTCTACCTCGTCCTCTCACACCATCCAAAACCAAATCCTGCCCCCTTCGTCCAACATAATCCTCCTCCCGTCGCTGCACATGCCCAAACCACCTCTTCCTTGTCTCCTAATGATTCTAATGTAGTATCTCTATAATAATTATAAAAAAATCATTTTCTGACATAGTGACTTGTGAAGCAATTGAACGCTATTTTGCTATATAATTCTATCAATCAACACATTCCTAATTGAGTTTGGATTTCACTTGTATTTTTCTATAGATCTTAATCTGATTTCATCACTGGAAATACTAATATATAGGTATCTTGTATGAAATTCATTTTCTATATAGGCCTACTGTAGATTTAAATGTAGTATCTTTATAAAAATTCATTCACTGCAGTGAATTGAGAACCAATTGAACACTCTATTTAATTAAGGATTGCGGATTATGATGTAGTATCTTATTTGAACTTCATTTCTCAGTAGTGGTGACTCAAAAAGCAATCACTTTTCGACACTTACTTTATGTTTCCAGGCGATGCGAAGGCTGGGCACAATAGTGTGCCGGTTCTTCTTCCTGGACGGGCGCACGAAGGCGATCGACATCCACCCGACCGACACGGCGAGTGATGCATCCGTCAAGTTGGCCGACAAACTGGGTCTGCGCAGTCTCGACGGGTGGGCCATCTACCAGAGCCGGCCGGACGGCGAGGAGCATGTGCGCGCGCACCACTACCTCTATGACGTCATTGCCGCCTGGGAAATGTGAGTAGTACCACTCCCATAAATAAGAATCATAAAGTACCCTTTTTATAATTTGATTGTATGGGAAGGGATGTAGTGGTATTTCTCCATGATTGAAAGAATAAGAAGTTGATGTTATCAATAGATATTGATATTGAATTAATTGATTAATTTTGAACTAATATAGTGGTACGATATTGATATTGAATTAATTGATTAATTTTGAACTAATATAGTGGTACGATATTGATATTGAATTAATTGATTAATTTTGAACTAATATAGTGGTACGATATTGATATTGAATTAATTGATTAATTTTGAACTAATATAGTGGTACGATATTGATATTGAATTAATTGATTAATTTTGAACTAATATAGTGGTACGGTATTGCAACATTAACGTCTTATTACCCTTCCTGACGAATAAACTGTAATTGAGTATTTTAAACAAGAATCGACGGTTAATATTACATCAGATATACCGATAACAGCTATCCTCTATAGAAGGCATGGCATGGCAGAGAATCGACAACGCTGTTCTGCTATCTGCACTGCTATTATAACGTAGACCTCACTATACTATAGTGAGATTCACGTTATAAAGTCAATGGATTGATAGGACATGGTTGCCAAGTCTCGTATTTGACAAGTGATCACGGTGTATCTGATATGTCATTTATTTTTAAATAGTTCAGTCAATAAATGAGTAATAAGCTGAAGTTATTATAAATTCTATTTATTCTCATCGGGTAATCATGAACTGATGACACAATTTACTTATTGTCAATGTCAACTTCTAAATTCAATATAAAACTTATTTCTCATTGACTGTTTTTGCTTTTCTGTTCGCTCACCTGTGTGTGGTGGTACAAAGTGTTAGCTTTAAAAGCCTTTATCGACGTTATACACTGATCGACACTATTTGTCACATTATAAATGGCGAGTCTCCCCATAAGACTTTTTCTTTCCTGTTAGATTGTGTGGTGGAGCAAAGTGTTAGCTACAATATCCTTTATCGACCTTATACTGTCACAATTTGTCACATTAGAAATTTCAGCGAGTTTTTCCATCCGAATAGATGTTCCGTCCCTGCAACACTAATTCTATCAATGTGTAGGTCTCTTTCTGAGTATTATATTCTACATTGTCTTCTACATTGTCAGTTTTGTCACCTACTCGAAAGATATCAGGACTTGGATCTTATTATGCTTGTGTGTTTCTAATTTCAGAAAAATCAACAAAATGGCGGCTGCCACAACCTCGACTTTCCCGACTCTGAGCAGGAGGAACACGGCTCCCACTCTGGGCAGTGGAGAAAATCGGTTCATCTTCAAACGCCGACTGTTTCGCAACAGCAGAGAGATATCTCAGGATCCAGTCGAAGTCAATATGCTCTACGCGCAGGCTGTGTATTGTGTAGTTAAGGTAAATTGATACAATTATCCGTTTTTTTACATTGATTAATTGATAGAACCTCAAAAATCCAAGATAATGGCATTCAGAGGAAAGTTGCCAGTCAGATCAAAAATCGTGATAGACAACCAAGCATTAGATCAAGTGAGAGACTTCAGCTACTTGGGACGCCGCATTTCATCCGATAAGGATGAAGATGTTGGTGAAAAAGTAGCGAGATTCAGTGCGGTATGTGGCACTGTAAGACGAGCTATAGGAAGGCGAACGAAACAAGATACACAGCTGAAGTTTTACAGAACAATGGCGATACCGTTAATAGCATACAGTAGCGAGGCATGGGTTTTAAACAGACAAACTGAATCTCGTATACAAGCTGCTGAAATGAGGTTTTTACGAGCGGTCAAAGGTTGCAGTAGACTGGATAAAATAAGAAATGTCAACATAAGAGCTGATTTGAATGTAGAACCGCTATTGGATATTCTGAAAAAATATCGGGAAAATTGGTCTACTCATCTATTCAGAATGTCATCCAATCTCTCTCTCTTGGGTTAACAGCCGTAGGGCTGGTTGGCAGCAGCTCTCCATGCTTTTCTGTCGTCCGCTTTCCGCTTCAGCTCGTAGTATGATCCACATCTCATATCCCGTAGCAATTGTTTCATATACTCCAGCCTAGGTCTTCCTCTCATATTCCTTCCCTCAACCATTCCCTCCATTATCCTTGTCAGTAGAGTGTCACGTCTGATGATGTGGCCAATCAGCTGTGCTCTTCTTTGCTTGATCCACTTCAAGAAGTTCCGGTTCTCTCCCACTCTTTCAAAAACTTGGGTCATCCAATAGGCTCCCAATATTATCATGGGAGTACAAACCCGAAGGAAAGCGAGGCATAGGAAGACCAAGAAAGAAAAGGATGCCGGTACAGGCCTAAAAGAGCCTAATCCTTGTAAGAAGATGATGATGATAAATCGATAGAATCAATTATTTTTTAATATTGATTAATTGATAGAAGCACTAGATAGATAGGTACTACAAACATCTCATAACAACCTATTCAGATAGCGCTATCCAGTGAAATTAATATTTCATAGAAATATATATATTCTTTATGGGTATAGTCTGATTGCTGCTTCTTTATGACTTCAAGTACCGGTTTACTCATGAAAATGAAAATTGTATCTTTTTATTCATGCATTTGCTCAATTTCAATCATTATTTGCATATTTTTGTGTGTTTTTTCAGTGCGATGACTTCCCAGTTACTGAGAAAGTAGCATTACAGTTAGCAGGCCTGCAGGCTCAGGTCGCGCTTGGAAATCCCAAAGATAATTGCTTTGAATATTATGCTGACGTAGAAAATTACCTTCCATATAGAATTAGTCGCAGTCGAGGTGATGATGTATGGGTAAGTTGAAAAAAATCACTCCTTGAATCTTCAATGTATTTTACAAACTCCAAAGTATGAAATTAAAGCTGGTTTGAACTCTCAATGAAAGATTCACACATTTTCAAAGAAATCTATTAATTCATGGATGATGTAAGTTCTAGGTCAAAACTTGTATCTGTAAAGTTCTTTCATAGTTGATCATGTTGTGTTTCACAAAAATTGAGAAATCTTGTTATATTTTAAAAAGGCTGGACTAGTCGTGGATAGTATTTCTTTGAACCTTTTCAACTTTATTACATGCCCCATATAAGCATATCAGAGTGTATAAATTGTTCCAAAAAACCTACTGTATTTTTTATCCAGAAATATGCAAGCCTTCTTTTGAATAACTCATTATGATATAAGGTGAGGATCGAAGCTAATTTTGAATTTTCTAGGGGGTTCGAATCACTTGGAAGAAAATCAAACTCAGCAGACTATAAACCATATTGAAAATGATAGTTTGTACTCACTCTCACATTCAAAAGTATCTCCAGTAAAATGAAAAAGTAATCTCGAAATTTGCTGATTTCTTTCCTCAACTCATGCTTATTCCACTCAATCTAAAACGTCTATATAGGTGTTTCATTCAATTGTAAATTGGAGAATTACTGTAGTAAAAGATCTAGTAAAGTAAGTAAAGTAGTTTATCTACTTATTACATTATTGATACACATACAAGTGTGATATAATGACAAATTTATAATATTTTGAATATATTTACATGAATTATCTTATTCTACGTAGCTTTTTTCTATATTCTAGTATAATTTATTGCAATTTTTGTGTGTTGCAGGTACCTATAATTGCTCAAGCTCATAAACAGTATGGAGCTGGTAAAAATGAGTTGACTGCCAAAGTTTTGTACCTGTCTTGTGTTATGCAATATCCTCTCTATGGGACAACAATGTTCCAGGTCACATACAGAGGATACTGGTCCTACGGTGAGTGAATTAGTAGTGGGAAACTTGTATTAAATAGTCGCAGATTTATCGAGATATAACAATTCCACTCGTCCACTCGTTAGTCAAATGATGACTGTCACATCGTCTGTCTGACTCCAACCATACTTTTCAGGATGAGCGAAAAAAAAATTTAAAAATTAAATTCAATTCAGTTGACGTTTAGAATGCACTATTACATTTAATTTAGTTGACGAAAAACATTAGTTCAATTTCACATAGTGTGTAGGATGCTGACCATATTGCTAATTTTCTCAAAAACGACAAATCTAATTTAATCAACGACCAAATCAATTTAAAATCAATCGCAATCTTCTCACACATTTTGGCCACACAGTCCAATCCTTAAAAAGCAAGCGCCCCTCTGGTGTCAGGCTGATGAAGCTCCATCTCAGTAGTGAAATGCATTCATCATTTCATCATGAAAGTTAAATTGTTTTTAAAAAATAATAACGAAGATGCACAGTGTCTAAACTACAACAAAGGGATTATTTTCTATTCTTCAACTTCAGTTTAACTGTTGAACAGTTGAACTCGCTATCTGTGCTGTATTCAAGTGCTGTCGTCATTTTTCTAAGAGAACTATCTCTAGTTCCAAACTATTTTTCTGAAATAACTATTCTTGTTGATAGATTGTGGCTTGCGTTTTAAAGAAGGTGATGAAATTCACTTCTAATAATGACGTGAGTTAATTATATAGAGGCCTACTATGAAAGGAGAATATCAATCCAGTCTCATTCTAATAATAGACGAATATTATATTCGAATATTCAAATTACAGGACCTTCAATTAATTATAACCAAATGGTAATATAGTTACTGTAGTTCAAACTACTGTGACATGGGCTGGCACCTATAGTTTTCCTCTACAATTGATTTTTTCAAATTTTATATTATTTCTGATATTGCTTTCAATTTTCTTATAAGATTCAAGTGCTAAAATTTGAATTATATTCTGAATCTAACAATCATTTTTTTTTTATTTGCAGGTAACAGTTTAATACTGGGCGTGAACAGTGAAGGACTGATGCTTATCAAACCAGAGGATAAGTTTGTGATATATGAATTTCGTTACCATGATATAGAGTCTATTTTTCTTGATCCTAGTGATAGTTTTATTACGATTAATTTGATGAGGCACCAGGGCGACAACGGCACCTACCGGTGCTTTGTGTTTGAAACGCTCCAGAAGTCAGAGATCGGCTCGCTCATTGTCAGCTATTGTCCCACGCTGGCCGGGTGGATTACCGAAAATGAAATTCCAGTAAGTAGCTTTTACTTTATCATTTTGTAATGTATTACCATGACTTTGTCAATCACCTATATTGGTCTACGATAATAAAATCTATTTATTTATTTATTTAGCATCATCATCATTTATAAATCAACATCATTTCATTTTTCTTGTGTTCTCTTGTATTTGAAGCTATTCAATCATTGCAGCTATCCAAGTCATACCTAAAAATCTCTTATTTTACAGATGGAAATTACTTAGATATTTCAATTATTCAAATGCTAATGAATTAATAATATTTATTATTATTATTATATTATTATTATTATTATTATTATTATTATTATTATTATTATTATTATTAAACAAAAATCCAAATTAAATTCTGAAATATTTATTATTATTAATATTTATCTCTTATTTTATTCACATGCAGTTTTCAAACAGAAATGATAATTATTCCAGTGTGGGTTTTAAATCCAAAAACAATAAATATTTATTTTGGATATTTATTCTTGAAGGATATTTTTCTTGAATCAAATATTTTTATTGAGTCCACATAGCTGATTGTTTTTATGTGAAAATTTGAGAAATAGCTTAGCCTACTTGATGTATTACATGAAGAAATTTGATACATTTTCAATTTCCAAATAATTGATGAGTTGTTCATCCCTGAAATATTATTTATAGATCCAATAGATCAATAGTTAGCTTATTAGAACCGTGTTGTTCCCTATTAAATTGAACTCATTTTGTGTTAGCCTATATAGTGCATTCTATTACGATGGCATTAAATTAAAATAAAATCTCATTCAGAATATTACTAGGGAATCGTTCAAACTCAATCAATATGTTGATCAACGTTCACTTCTTAACAGTGATATTTTTCGTGTAGCCTATTCAGAAAATCTAGTGAATCCCACCTTCGTACTGATTGCATGCTATTACATTAAATTATTTAGTGTATGTATCAGATCAAATCCAGACCATGTCTCAAACTATTAATAGTCTATATAAAAGCAGTAATTTCGAGAATTGGTTTTTATATCCTCATCAACTTTGCAGGTGAAAGCAATTACGAATGATGATCGAATAAGACTGTATCACAGTGTTGTCAACTGTCGCCGACTACTCGTGGACAGTGAGCTGCTGAAGAAGCCTCAGGATTCGGGAGGAAATTTCATCAGAAATACATTGAGGAGGTAAGGAAAATGGTATCAAAAGTAGCTCAATCATAATAATTATTGAAGTTAGGGTACAAGTACATTAGCAAGTTGAATACTAGCAGGTCACACTATCTTCGCTATGGGAATTAATAGATGAGATATTTTTTTCATATAAGTAACAAACTTGAGTATAAAAATCTTGAGAAAGAAGCTATGGCTTTCTTTAAGGCTATAGAATTGTCATTTATGAAATTCTATGATTTTGACTTCCTCTTTCAATTTCAATTTCTTACTCCTAATTGTAACATGAAATGTTTTGAGTTTTAATCAGAGAATAATTTTCTTTTTCTTCTTCTTCTTCTTCTTCGATGGTGCAACATCCCAAATCGAGCCCTGGCCTCCTCAATACTGCGCCTCCATCCATCACGATCTCTTGCCTCTTGCCTTCATTCTCCAATTCCCGATGCGAAGAAGCTCTGCTGCATCCTTTGAGATGCCATCCACCCATCTCAGTCTTAGCTTTCCCACCGGTCTTCTGCCTCCTGGTTGTCCCATATATATTTTTGTGGGAGACCGAGTGTCTGGCATCCGCTCTACATGCCCTGCCCATCTTAAGCGGTTCAGTCTGACATATACAGACGGGGGTGGCTCTTTATAGAGTGCAGCTAATTCATTGCTGTTTCTTATTCGCCAGACACCCTCATCACACACAGGTCCATATATTCTACGCAGCATTTTCCTTTCCCAGAGGTCTAGATTCGCTGCAGCCTTGGATGATAATATCCACACTTCACTTCCATACGTTACCACTGTGCGTATTATAGTTTTATATATTCTGGTCTTTATGTTCCTATGGATGCTTCTTGACTTGACTATCTGCAGCATAGAGAAGAATGTCTTGTTTTCTTCATTGAGCCTTTTTTGTACTTCTTCCATCTCATCATTATCATCCGCTATGTTAACTCCCAGGTAGGTGAAGTCATTCACTTTTTTAAAGCTATACCATAGAGAAACAATAGCGTAAGTAGATATCCCATGGTATAGGGCGTTTATGTCGCAACTTTTACTGTTATCTCAAGCCGATTACTGTTGATTATTGTCGATTTTTACTGTTTTGTTGGGGTGAGAGTGTATGAACGGCACAGTATGAGAGACTAGGAGCGTCACACAGCTTCACGGGAAAGAACTATCGGCTTGAGATAACAGTAAAAGTTGCGACATAAACGCCCTATACCATGGGATATCTACTTAGGCTATTGCTTCTCTAAGGCTAATTTACCTTCAAGTTAATGACAATATGTTGGTTTCCAAGTAAAAAAGGTTATTTCAGAATAATCTACTTTAGTGTGGAAGAAATCACACATGAAAACCAACACACTAATGATGAACTGTTCTAACTGCCTAAACTTCAGTTTAGTACAGTATCTAGTATTTTTCGATTCTTCCTTCGCCCTCAAAATAAATTATAACTGTCGCAACTTTTACTGTTATCTCAAGCCGATTACTGTTGTTTATTGTCGAATTTTACTGTTTTGTTGGGGTGAGAGTGTATGAACGGCACAATATGAGAGACTACCAGTGTCACACAGCTTCACGGAAAAGAATTACATGAACTATCGGCTTGAGATAACAGTAAATGTTGCGACAGAAATGCCCTATACCATGGAATATCTACTTATGCTATTGTTTCTCTATGGCTATAATCACCCACTGAGAGGGTTCTTCTGTTGTGATGACATCTGCTTTAATGCAGGAACTTGGTTTGTTAACAATTTACTTGTAGCCCTAGTTCCTTAGCTGCCCTTTACAAATTTTTCAAACATCTCTGTGACTGCCGCTACCGATCTTCTCGCTAGGTCAAGCTCCTAAAATCTGTTGAGTTTTATTTATTAATGTATCACTTGTGTCAGCCAAAGTCTCCCTTATCACCCTTTCCAATGCCAGGTTGAAGAGCACTGGTGCCATCAATCATCATCATCTTGATCAAGGAGAGCACCTATTCTGATACATAAACACTCTCCGCAACTTGAAGAAGAAAAATTCTCCTCATTCGTCATTCCATTCTATTCCACTTGTGCTGGACTATTATAAAGTTGGATTGAAAATTATATAAATGATGAATAAATTGATAGAATAAATAATGGACTTTCGCAGGTTGAGTAAACATCGATTAGAAAAGCTTAGAGCCGAACACAGTGGCTTGTCAGAATCTTATAAGGGCTTCTCGCTGTCCTATTGGCTATTCAGCAGACAACCGCTCACGCAGAGCCTCATCAAACTAGCAGAGGCTGACGAGCAGATCGCTCTACAGATATTCCAATGTATTCTACAATATGCAGGATTAGGACAGAATGGTGAGTTTCGCAGATTACTTTTTTACAAGTTATTCATCCTGATAATATGGGGGAAAGAGTTTTTAGCCTACTGAAGTGAAGTGACTCGTCACTTCCTGATCTAATGGATTTATTAGAAGGTGCAACCAGGACTTTCTATATATGAGGTCCTGGTGCAGCCGAATATTAACAAAAAATTTATTTCAACTATACTTGTTGATAAAAAGTTGAATGCTGTAAAATGGTTTTGTTTTTTCTTATATAAATCATCCGAATTACTCATGTTAATAGTAGATTATCTGTTCATACAATGAGTGAAGTGATTTCAAAGAAGTAAAACTGTTCGTTTTTGTTTTTAAACTTTGTAATGACTGAGACTATGAAGGCCTCGGACAATACTTCAGGCAATACTTCTCATCTTACAGCCTTATGCATAGCTGGTTGGTGGGAATATCTACCAGTGACAACTGAAGATTGGGAATGAGAATAGGCATTTCACCAATACCTACTATTACTCAAGTAATAGTAGGTATTGAAATGCTACCAAATTTATCCAAATAGGTTTGATAACTTTCACCTATCACCTAAGGAAAGTCATCGGTTCTAATATATGCTAACATCTTGATAAATCATGAATGGATTTAATGCCTATGAATAATAAGTCCAGTTCAGAGCAAATCAAATTATAATTTTCATAAAACTTTGGGCAATTTACGACAAAAATTTACTGAACAAAACCATTTGACACTTAAACAGAAAATTCTTACAAGCTAAAATACTTATCTATTCATATTGAGCTCATATATTTGGCCACAGGCTTTCAAAATTAGACAAAACATTCAGCACAAATTGAGAAGATAATAAAATTATTTAGATCGCAATCAAAACATTTTAAACTTCACTTATAAAGAAAAATTTGAAGAGGGCTCAAACAATTCAACTTTAGCTAGCAGCCATCTTTTCATGAGAGAAAGACTCAAGGTTTCGGGTGACGCATAGACACGTCATCAATTTGCCAACCTCACTAATAAAGAATACAACTTTACAAATTTCATTTATTATACTCAATAAAACTTTATTTTCAAAGTTATTTTTAACCTTTATGTTGTTTAGAATTATCTGTTAATTCAGAAATAGAACTTTGTTACAGTAGGATGTTCAACACTGGTGTATCTGATAAATTCCCGGTAAAATGTCAAGTCTGCATATCGATTACACCGATATTTGCTATCAAGTTTTATTGATATTGAATTGAAGATTCGATTTTAATTGAGAAAAATGTAATATTACAGTATTGATTTCACGGATTTGAATGTATATTATGACATGATGTATTGTCAAAAACTCAACATCTATTATTGTGCATCTATAAGATGGACAGTTTTGTATTGTTAATGAACAAATTACAAATTACTTCAATGACAAATGAATTCACCAGTGTCAACTCATGCTTGAGAATAGAATACGAAGAAACATATTACAGATTTGAATTGATATCAATTTCTCTTGTGATCTTGTATGAGATTGATTAACTCTTGAATTGTAAATAATTCTAAGCTATAAAAATTTTATCTATTTGAATTAATTACTCGTTCCAAATGAATGAAATTTAAATATTTGATTTTTTGCGAAAATGTCTACACCTATAGAATAAAAATGTAAAATGTTTAGTTTTATATTTTTATTTATCATAGAATACATTCTACATTTTAGTAGCCTGCACACAGTCAGATCAGTTGCCTGGCCAATTTCATTATCACTTGTAGATAAACTCATTGCCTCCCACTTTATTGATAACCTTTTGAAATGAAATGAAATATCTTTATTGGCAAGGAATCAAAACATTATAAATATACAATCACTATAGTGAAAATGAAAAGAAAAATACAATTACTAACTAATTACATTACAATAACTATCATCGACAAGAAACAAAGGATAGCTTTGTATTTATAATATCTTCAACCTTAGTTACAAAGCTCAATCGTCATGATTTTTTTTCTTACCAGGCGAAGCAATTCGACGAGCCGAGGACGAGCACATGAACCTGGTGCAGACGATAATGGAGCACGCGATGCGCAAAGACGTGCTGCTGGGCGAGATGTACCTGCAGCTGATCAAGCAGACGACAGAGCACCCGGACCCCAACTCCAGGGTCAACCTGCGTCACTGGGCGCTGTTGTCGCTCTCCTGCTCGGTGGTGTTGCCGCCGCAGCGCATCATCCGCAAGTACCTCATCAACCACCTCAAGCGCTGCGCCGGTGACTGTGTCACCGAGGAGGGCAAGTACGCCCGTTTCGCTGAGAAGGTGAGTCGGTCACAACAATTATAGGAAAAATGCTGTTGAAGATCTTCAAAACATTTGTCAAAGGTGGAACATGCAATCAGTATTTGGTTCTCAACCATACAGTGAGATTCGCTTTATACAGTCAGAACCTCATTAGCATTGGTTCGCTATCCTCGTCTGCCATTAGTATAGATCTATCCTTTTCTATCTCAGCACCGTTGCCAATTCTTTCATAGCCTATAGATATAAAAATAGAAAGAAAAATAAAAATCTCAGTACCCTTTCTGAATCATTTAATCACAACATGTTTCAACATTGAAGCCATTTCATTGGAAAAAATTGAAAAAATTCAGAAAGGGTACTGAGATTTTTATTTTTCTTTCTATTTTTATTACAAGTAGCCTATAAATATAATTTACTACCAGAATATTTCATATCAATTATGAGAATTCAAAATTAACTTGATTCATGGGAAGATATTTTTTCGGCGGAAATATGTTATATTTGATCAACAAGAATCAACAATTAATCAGATATAACGGAGATAACTTGAATCACAGCTTTGTACTGTAGTAGGAGGTGGTGAAAGAAAGTTGGTAACTTCGCCGTCCTTTAATTTTCGCTGGCTTTATAACTAGAATCTCACTTTATAGTTCACTTATTCTTATCCATTCCATTAACGTAGTTCACAGTTTTTGTTAGTTGAACATTGATGTCTGAGTGCTCTCTAACTTCATGGTTTCTCGAACAATGTTATTTATTCGAAAAATGATTAGCCATCTAAAACTTGAGAAATCTTTGAGTTATCATATATGTGTTTTACATTCTCTGAGTTTTAACTTATCTCTGTATAAGCTTTCATGTTCGAGATCTTCAAAACAATCATTTTGCATATTTTTCCCTCCTCAACCACATGCCAAGATTCTTGAATGGACTTGGCTGTGGGGTGGACGTGTTTTCTGATGGCCCATTAAGTTTAAAGCGCACAATAACGATGCTTCTGAGAGAGAATCAGAATACCGTAACTGAATTTTTAATCAGCAGCCATAATTTTCGCAAATATTTCTATCATTATAAAAATATCACTCTTTATACTTTAATTTTTCTTTATTTGCAAATTCAAACTCATTTTATTCTTACTTACCCCTTATTTTCAAAGTTCTTTGCTGGCAGTTATCATTATCACCCTCAACCTATCATTTATCATTCATATGAGACTGCATGCTCTCTCATCATCTTTATTGATAGCACCTCTCCTTCATCACTTAATATATTCATTTTCACCATCAACTCTATTAAGGAATGTTTTAGAAGTAGTTTTCTAAGTATTTTTTTTTCTTTTCAAACGTTGGTTTTAGTATATTTTTTGTTCTGATTAAACTGTATACTGTACTTATTGTTGTGTTAAGGAAACATATTTGGATCATTACCTGTTGTTTCCGATGTGATATTGTGAATAAATAAATAAATATCTTTTTCTTTAGGGCTACTCTTGAATAGAAATCAAAAATGTAAATTTTAGTATCCTTTTTTTCAACTGTTTATTTACGCCTTGTTTCGGCCATGATGCCATTATCAAGACTTGATAATCATGGCCGAAACATGTCGTAAATAAATAATTTTAAAAAAGGATACTTGGATTTACATATTTTTATTTCAATTGAGTTTTACTTTATCTTGAAATGAGAGAGTCCACATAATGCGAGCAAAAATTAATATATAGATTCTTGGCATGATTCCAGTCGTTTTCTTTACTATGTGTTTGGTTTTCAAGTACATTTCATTCATTCAGTTA
The DNA here is from genome assembly GCF_014356525.2 of Nilaparvata lugens. NCBI lineage: Eukaryota > Metazoa > Arthropoda > Insecta > Hemiptera > Delphacidae > Nilaparvata > Nilaparvata lugens. The sequence continues at coordinate 14,510,145 of NC_052507.1, read as the reverse complement.
TCATATATTTCCAATCTGATAATTTGATTTCTGTTGGATAGTGCCTGCTGAAAACACAGGGCACCAAACGCCGCCAATGGCCGCCATCGAGAGAGGAGATAATGTGCACGATCAACAGGCGACCGATCTACGCGCGATTCCACTTCATGGATGGGCAATATCACGCCATCGAATTTCATCCCTCGGCCACCGCATGCGAGGTCATGGAGCTCATCAAGAAGAAGATTGGGCTCAGGGAATCTGCTATGGGTAAGATGCCATCCAAGTCAAACTGTTCTCCATCATAGCAATATAGGAAAGCCTACAACGTTCAAAGCAACAAAGGAAGCAAACGAATTATAGATTTAAAAATGAAAAGAGAGTACTCAGCTGTCATGAAATTTCATTATGTTTTGCTATTTTCTTCTTATAAAATAATTTTATAAGTTTTGTAATTATTCCAAAACTATATAGGAAATAAAACAACTAATAATGCTACAACATTCAAATGAAGGAAGGAGAGGTATTTCAGATTTTACAAAATTCGAAGAAGAGTTCAACTACCAAAAAATTTTCTTTCTATTCATTGTTCACAGTAGTTCAGATGACACTGGTCATTCAATTTAGCACTAAATTGGATTTTCGTTCTAGTTACAGTATCACTACGAACTTTTATGTTTTCCCGCTGATGATTCTTCTCTTGGATTACTAGTGTACTCTTATTAATCTATCAGTTCTTATTCAACAAATTTCAATCATTTTAAATTTATGTTTCTTTTGTTCTTTCTTCAACCTTTCTGAATTTAATATTGATTATTCAAGCTTTATTTGCTTCATTCCAGTTGGATTATTCGGTTGTCATCTTGTTTCAAGGATTAGGTTGAAGTGCCAGTACTTCTGACTTCAAACTTTCTACTGTCACATATTTTTCTCTGCTCGATTATAACCTTTTCACAATTTAACTTTTCAATTACCTTAATACATTTCATAATTTTTGAAGAATTTATGTAAATCAAGAATAATAAATATTCCTAGAATATTTCTCTGCTATAAGGCTCCTGTGATAAACACTTTTGAAATTTTTAGAAATTCTTCTAATTTCACTCTATTCTATTATATTCCATTGTATTCTACTCTATTCTATTCTATCACTTTCCTATTCTTCTTCTTCTTTGTCTCTCCCTAATATGCCTTTAGAGCGTTGGGGTAGCCTCAGTCCATTTCCTCCATGATTCCCTATCCAACGCCATTCTCTTCATCTCTGGAACAGTCTTCCTCTTCTCCGTCGTATCTCCTCAATCCGATCCTCGACCTTGGACGTCCTGCTCTCTCCTTCCTTGCTTTCTCACATTAACATACTGTTTTGTTCTGCAACTATCCCCCATTCGCTGTACATGTCCATACCAGCCCAACTGCCTCATTTCTATCCTTTCACTGACATCTCTCATGCCCACTTCTTCCCTTATTCTAGTATTCCTTACTCTATCCCTTCTTGTCTTTCCAACAGTTTTTCTATGGCACTTCATTTCTACTGTCCTTATCTTGTTTCCTATTCTATTCTTTGAAAAAAATCAATAACAAAATAAAATCATAACAAAAAATCACTTTACTTATATGGGCTACTTCAAATTAATAAAAACAATATAAAAACTTGTAGTACCCTTTCGTAGTTGGAGCTCAAGGCTTCTTTTCCCAGTCACGCCAAAAACTATTGTAATTTAATGATTATTCTATTTGTAAAAATATTTCTTGTATTTGGCAATAAATTTATTACTCATTAAAAACTTTAAAATATTTTAACGTCTATTCTAGTTGTTTGTTTTTATTAATCATAGAAGTAGTTTTCAATTTAAAAATGATTTTTTTTTGTTTATGGATTGTACATTGAGTGTGTAATTGAAGAATTTTGAAGTGACGCATAACCTCTAGCTAAATTTGGACTGTTGTAAAAATTAGAATTGGAACCGTTTTGGGCGTAAGTTAGCCTGTGGTACGTTTCTGTAAGTTGTATGATTCTGAATGATTGAATAAATAAATAAATTGAATCATATTTAAATAAACCATATTGATTGTTGACTGTGCAGGCTACGCGATCTACGAAGTGCTGGGTAACTCTGAGAGGAGCCTGGTGGCCGAGGAGAAGGTGGCGGACGTGATGTCCAAGTGGGAGCGCTATCGCAACGCAAACGCCAACACCAACTCGACGCAACCCAACAAGCCCACCCGCAAGCAGCACCACTTCTTCCTCTTCAAGAAGCACCTCTTCCTCGACCAGTACATGGACCTCGACGACCCTGTCGAGAAGGAACTGCTCTACCACCAGGTGTTACACTGTCTGCGTTCAGATCGGTTCCCTGTCACCGAGAAGGAAGCGGTGAGTGGCTCCATAAAAAACTCACGCGATTGATATTACCAACCGGAAGACCGGTTGATGAATTTTATTTTTGTATTTATTAACATACATAAATATGTGGAGGCAAACAGGTAAAACCCCAAAACTTGCCTCCTTGACACAAATTAAACAATACAAATGTTATAAAGATATATCAACTTAAAATAAACGACATTCAATTTATAATAGGAAAAATCAAAATCATATTTTTTCAGAAAGAATTGAAGTGCGTCAAATTACATAGAATACGCCAAATCAAAGTAGAATTCCAAGAAAACAACCTAGAATTAGGTATCCATCAAATTGAAGAGTATTTAATTCTCTATGCCCCGTTTGAACAAAAGTCTAATGAATTTTAATCGCAATTAAATGCCTCGAGAGCCAATCAGAGAAGTTTTTTTCCCCAAAAAGGGTTATCTGATTGGTTCTTGTGGCATTTAATCATGATTAAAATTTAACTGGCTTTTGTAAAACTGAGCCAAAATGTTTTTTGCACAAAGCATTGAAGAGTGTCAAAATACATAATATGCGTCAAATCAATGTAGAATACCACCTAGAATTAGATCCATTAAATTGAAGACTATTCAATTCTCTATGCCCCGTTTGAACAAAAGCCTGTTGAATTTTAATCGCAATTAAATGCCTCAAGAGTCAATTAGAAAAGCATTCTTTTCGAAATAGTCTTTTTTAAATGATTCTCGAGGCATCCATCATGATTATTTTTTTTCAAAAAAGCCTTATCTGATTATTTCAAATAATCCTCCCTGCCCAACTCTGTATCTTATGATTATAACACTGATTCCTGATTGATTTTGTTTGGCGCAATGGTGTAACCCAGCATTAAACTTCGAGAAAACAGTTCAATGTTAAGCCAAGTTCTTTTTTTATTCATGTGCATTATTGAAAAATATGATTATGCTGCAGACAATAGAAAGGAAATGAATGGTGGAAAGAGATTTTGATGAAAAATCAAAATGCTGAACTCAATTTGGTTTGTAGTTCAGAGGCAATGAATGCTCGAAAAAAGGTAAAGAGGGAGATGATTAGAACACAATTTTTGTCATTACTGTCCATCATTGCTATTCGAATCTAATTATACGATCAATAATAATAACATTAGTCTCCAGTAATAACATAACAATGACCGTCTAAGGCTCGCTTAAAAGTTTTATAACCACAGTTCTGATTTTCGTTCATGTTTTATTTTGCTTTGTCCAATTAAACCTTTGTACGAATCAATTTCTAAGTGATTGATTATTGGTTTTCAGATGATGCTGACAGCGTTGCAAGCGCAGGTGGAACTGGGTGACTGCGAGGACAGTCAGGTGGACTACCGGCCAATAGCGGCCCACTGCCTGCCGGCTCGACTGGTGCCCAACATCCCCCACGAGATGGTCATGCACCACCACCAGAGTCTCTGCAGCATCCCCTTGGATGAGGCCAAGAAGGCATTCCTCAACCTCATTCGCAGCTGGCCGCTGCACCGGTCCACTATTTTTGACGTCATGGTCAGATTCTAATGAAAATGTCTATTCTTATTAAATAATTATTATTAAACGAAAATCTTAATTAAATGCTTAAAATCACCCCGAAGACTTCTGCTACTGCAAATATTGACAACAGGGTAAAAAGGTTTCTATCTGTAGAAAATTTATATTATTCATGAAAAATCTGCTAGAAGCTACGATACATAACATGAGCCTCTCAACACCTCAAACGGTGAAAGAGTGGCTGATGTGGTAGAGATATAGGGATGGGAATGTCTCTCTCACACATATTCCCCTCTTACCCTGCTTTCATATGGCCAGTGTAGAGAATGTTGGAAGTGAGGGTACCGGCTGCCGAGAAGAAACTGACCAAACACTTACATACTTACACCCTAGCGCTATACAGCTCATTCAGAGCCTTGACCTCTTTCAAAAATCCTCTCCATTCGTCTCTATCGGTAGCCTTACGTCTCCATCCACTGACACACAGCTTCCTAATGTCGTCCTCCACATTCTCCAGCCAACGCTTTCTCGGACGTCCTCTCAGCCTTCTCCCTCCTGGGTTGTTTCTGAAGACCTTTTTTACAACTCTTGAATCACTCATCCTCTCAACGTGTCAACCAAACACTTGCCCCCACCCTGAAAAAACACAGTTGAGTCTCATGTGGTGGGAGTTGAAGGTTCGTGTTATAGCTCGTGGCTTCTACTACTATACACTATTCACTTTCTTTCTTTTCTCTTCAACATTATTATATTTGTTTAATCGTGCACATAAATCGATAGAACTTGGCCCAACATTGGCATGGTTTTACTTCTAAAAAAATACCGGAACCCAGACCATGAACAGACGCGAAGCAGGCTGGAGTTGCGAAACTCAGACCACTCGGCCAAACCAGCAGAGGAAATTAATATTTGTTCCTATACTGAGGTCCACGTTATAATGGCAGTGGAGAAAGATATCAGAACAACGTTGCCGATCTTGTCAATGCCTTCTATAGATGGTAGCTATGGTATGATGGTATATATGGTAGCTGATACAGGTTTATTGATGTAGTATTAACTGTTCATTCTCGTTTAAAGTAATCAATCATATTTTATTAAGCAAGAAATTATATTTTTCAATAATTGCATAATGAATTTTCATAATTAAGATGAAATATTTTGTTAATTAATTATTAATTCTACAGTGTTAAAAGACGATCTGGCAACAGAGCAAAGCGAGAAAGAGATAGCGCTATCCGCTTTGTTGAATGATAGACGAGGATAGCAATACCATTGCTAATCAAACTCTGCCATTATAACGTGGACCTCACTATATCATCCAATCATCATATACTCAGAGTATAACTGAGATTCGATTGGTGTAATCTACACGTTTTCCTGTTATGGGGTGGAATCTTGAACAAGTTTTCGAGGTTTCTCTATTAGAAGCGCTGTGGCCAATCCTGTCCTCTTGGGTTTTCCTACAGACCGTTTGAGAGGGACCTTTCAGTTTGTATCATTGAGATTACGACGAGAGAGAGGTTCATGGTCTGTCAAGGGGTCGATTTTCTTCTCCTTCGCTGCTCTCATTGATCAGGTTCCATGTTCCTGCGTTCAATTCTAGAAGTCATCCCAACTTTGATATTATCAGAAGGAATCAGTGGCTACAATGCTCCCCTGTTTAGGTCTTTGATTATACAATATGATTAATAATGTTTTAGATTTGTTTGATTCGGACAGTGCGTTCAGGCGGGACTTGAATAAGATTTATGTTTGATTTTTTTTCTTCTTCCTTTTCTATGTATTTGGTATAGTTCTGTTTTTTCCATATCTCCTAGTCTCTTTGTTTTATGGCCTGATGTCATAGGTAGACGATTTTTGTGTCTTTGGTCTGGATGGTCACAGTGGAATTATTTTTGGGAACTTTTTTGGTAATATTGTTGCTTCATAGTCCATATTATTTTAGTTTCTACTATTGGTATTTCCAGTTTAATCGTTCTTATTCCTACTATAGGTTTATGCCAACAGTAGTCCTAACATAATTATATTGATTATCTTCACATAATATACTAGTGATTTTAACTATAAGATTCTTGTACGCAAAGTTTTCCATTATTCTGTTTTCTTGAATTCTACAGTATTATTTGTTCCAATCATCCAATATGTATTGATTTTATTGTTTGTTATTACATATTATAAGACCAATTTAACAAGTTGTGAATCAAATGGGAATATTCCCAGACAATGATGTTATGTAATTAAATTTGTTATGTAATGTTAATTCGAGAGTACAATTTTAAAATATCAATAGACAAGACAAAAATTATGGCTTTCACAGGTAAACATCCAACCCGGTCAAAAATTGTGATTGACAACAAAGTTCTAGAATAAGTGTCGAAATATACATATTTAAGATGCGACATCAGTTATAGTGAAGATTTGGATATCGAGAAAAAGATTGGAAAATTTCAAGTGGTATGTGGCAATATTAGCAGAACCTTGGGGAAGCAAGCACGGAGAGAAACTATAATGAAATGTTATAGAATAATGGCTGCTCCAGTCCTCCTCTACGGAAGCGAGTCGTGGGTTACAACTAAACCCCTAGAGAGTAGAGTGCAGGCGGCGGAGATGCGATTCCTCCGGAGAACCAAGGGCTGCGATAGAAGGGACCACATCAGAAACGATGATATCCGAGCAGAGCTAGGAATTTACAGCTTGTTGGAAAAAGTCACACAATACCGGAAGCAGTGGAAAGACCATGTGGAAAGAATGCCGGCAGAAAGGCTTCCTCTACAGATATTGAACTATAAACCGGCAGGGAAAAGATCTATTGGTAGGCCACGGAAGAGATGACAATAAATACACTACTTGTATATATTATAGCGTAATTTTGTAATTGAAATATAGATATTAATAAGATGTTTGTAAGTCGGAACAGGCATTAACCTAATCCTTGTACGTAAGATGATGATGATGATGTTAATTCGATTGGTGTAATCCACATATCACGTCCTCCTGTCATGGGGTGGAATCTTAAACAGTTTATTTTCTTACCCGTGTAGCCACAATATTTGATTGCATGTTTTATCACTGGCAAATTTACAATATGTATGTTTTGTTTGTACAGCAATCATTCACGTCGAACTGGCCGCGAGTGCTGTGGCTTGCAGTGGACCAAGTTGGCCTGCACCTTCTGGAGCATCGCTCGAGGAATGTGTTATGCACCTATGAGTATGAGAGCATCCTGAGCTACAACCCGGCACTCAACTGCTTGATGATCATCACCGGTAGTGTCAAGAAGCAGAGTAAAGTCATCCTTACTACATCTCAGGTGCGCCTAATTCACCAGTCATCAGTTCTATTATTTCAACTAGAATATTTCGATATTAATTGGTCAGTTTATAGCGTGAGACAAGATGCCCAAATTCTCGAAAAGTTGATTTTGTACAGAATACGGTCATCCATGCAATATGATGTGTGTATCATAAAATTGAAGTGGATGAGGCTATGGTGATGAGGAATTTGAGAGATGGTGAGTGGGAAGACAGACAAGGATGGAGGACTCGGCTAAAAGAAGGAAGACAGTAAAGTACTGTTAAATCCTAATTTATATATATATATATATATATATATATATATATCATAAAATTCATGAATATAATAATAGTCTAATGCCTTGGAATTCTCTTCAGAAAGCTTAATCTTCGTCGAAAGAATGTGTGTGCGTCAGAAGAGAGCGGAAATCGGATGCAGACGGTTTTAAACCCGATTTTAAAATAAATATCGTTCCGCTCTCTCTCCCTTCTCTCCAACCTCTCTTCTCCCTTGTCGATGAGCAAAATGCATGAAATTCATTGAAGAATAAGAATTTTTATTAGCCACTAAACATTATACAAACATGCAATAGGCTTCGTCAAGATATGAACATTGTTCATATATGTTCGTATTACATAAATGAATTGAAATTGGAGAAGACTCTTGAAGTACATTACATCTCCCTTTATACGAAATAGTTGGGACCTACTCGGTTGATTAAAATAATCGAATAAATGGAGGTTTCACAGGAACCGGCAAAGGGTTTGATTTGATTTGCTAGGTTTACAGACTAATAATAATGAGAAGCTGGAAGTCAACCAGACTGTTAACTACATAATACTGATATGGCGTATTTAAATATTATTCTGACTAATAATAATTTGAAAGGAGGTACCTCCAATAATATTATAAGTTTAAATTAACAATATATAGTCATGATTGAATTTATTTTGGAAATAGAAATTTCCAAAGATCACTCAAGGTATCAAACCTATCATATACATTACCCAATATACATTATCAACACTGTACAGTAGAAATAACTGTACAGTTTAGTTCAATATTATTGAGTCTGATTTCAAGAGTTCGAATAATAATGTAGATTACATTTTAAAATTTTCTCAACAAGGAGTTTTATCACCTTTTAAACATATTATATTTCTAAGTGTAATTTATTATGCTATATGGACATTTTTTGGAGATTTCAGACATTTTGAGAAGTAAATACGGTCCTCGTATTCGAACCAAACCGATAAAAACTTAGTTTTTGTACTGGTTATGTTTTACTATTCTCCAGGTAATTTGTTTGAACAATAATTGTAAATCGATAAATTTGAACACATTCTATGTCTTTTGTCTCCATACTTGATGTATGTTAAGATTAGTGCTCATCACAAATTTAATTCCATTTATGTTATAATCAATCGATTTAATTCAATCATGTTTTAATCTGATAATAATGATAATGATTGGAGAGGTGGCACATGCTGGACCCATAAACGTTTCTCTACCCATGAAATAATTGGATGAAGTAATACTCTCATATCTAAAAATAACGTTAAAATCATGTTATTATCAGTGACTTCTGTGAAAATTATTTCACTGATTTACATCGTTCAATGATAAGTTTGGTAATTAAGTGAAGATTATTTTCATTTCACAGGCATTCCAAGTGGCAAACCTGATACGCGAGTACACACAGGTGCTGCAGTCTCCACACTCAGTTCAGAGGCGCGATGTCTCGGCCAAGAAGCGAAATGCCAACGCAGCTCGCCCTGTCAGCATTCTGCACAAGCCTGCCCCCGTCATCGAGCCTCAGCAGAGCTAAGCCAAATTACATTAGAAACCATATTAAATTAGCTACAATTAATCATCCAATACAGTCCCAGTAATCTCATAAATTAGTTAGCATTTTGTAGTTCAATTTTGACGTGTAATTATTTGAGGAAACAATAACCTTTGTTGAAGAAATTTAATAAATTTTATTACTCAAGTTAAACTTTGAATCATTTGTGTAAGAAAACAATGAATATGATATTATAGAGGTATCTTTATATCTTATCCAGACATTGTATAGAAATTACTATCATTATCAATATAACAGCCTTAAAAATAATGTAAATTACTGCTCAGATACATCCTAATCTACAATTTATCTTGTAAACCGTTTCTCAAAACATATTCATTTTATTGGTTAAGACTTGATTATTGTTATACATACGCCAATATTTCAATAATAAGGTTTATTGAATCAAAAAATCGTTGAAAATGAATAATTTCAATCTTTTATACGTAAAATGTGTCACTGGATATTGAGTTTTCTCTTGTTCTTATTTTGTTATAGATATTGATCCACCACTTTTTATTATGGATAATTATCATAGATAGTAATTCATCTATTGTAAATAGATAAATTGAATTTATTTCTACAAAATTATTATTAGTTTTCAAATTCAAGTTGCTCCAAGATGTCTTAACTAGAAAATTACTCGATTTTTTAAAGAAAATAAACAGATTTAAAACTACTGTACTAGAAAATTATAGATTATAATTCTTTGAAGAGAATCTAATGTACTAAAGATGTATTAAGCGGAGGATATAATATAATATTACTTTGTAAAATATTCCTTCTTATCAGTGGGAATTATGATGATTTCGCGTATAAATTATGTATCTGGCTATATTACATCAAAATACAATGAGTGGAAACTCTATCCTGTAGATTGGTAATTTTATTGCTGAAATGGATATTTATCTAAATTCATGTCAAAACACGAAAAATTCTTTTAAGTACAGTAATAATTTTACAGGAATTCATAGTTAAATTCAGTTCATACTGTATCTCAAACTCATTTCTATAGAATATCACAAAAATATTAATTTTATATCATACTTTATGCAAAGTATTTCATCTTGATTGAAAGTTTCAATTCTACTAGGGCCGAAGTAGCTTCTATATAGCTAACTGAGTTTATGTGAATTATAATAAATGTCCTAGTATTTTATCAAGACAAACCTTTCCCGGGAAATAACATGTTGCATTATTTACAATTTAATGAAATATAGCCAGCTACAGTACAACAATTATTTGTGTGGAATGTTATGCTATTCTGTGGTTTGGTGCTTATAGGTGGTATTATATAAGACTGTTATAATCTGTACAAAAATAAGAATATTAGGCTTTTAACCAATATGCAAATTATATAAATTAAAATTACCTTAACCCTTATGAGTTGAGAGTACATTAACTATTTCTAGTTGAATATCTTTGAAATGACCATAATTGATTCTTTTGATGAATTAAAGATAACAAACTAGTATATTACAATTATATAAAATAATAGGTATCCTCTGATTATGGGTGTAGGTAATTAATTGATATTGACTCATTTCTCATACGTATCTTAAAATCAAGATAATTATGCTCAGTGACTGTTAGAACATTTTCTACAATTCAGTAAGATTTTACATTCATTCAAAATTTATTTGGAATACTATGTATAAACATCTAGGAAATAATTAAATAAATTTGATAAACTCTATAAATTCATAAATCTATAAATCTATGAGTATAATAACATAATCCTAAAATAATTACAAAGAATGTTTGAATCAGATAATCCTATATTAATATGATTTTCATATTTATTAATTTTTCTGATACGTTTCTATTATCGTGTATTAAAATTTTATTGGTAATTCAATCAGATTATAATGAGTCTAATATCAGCATTATATCCAAAGATTATCCTCATTATATTTTCAAATAATTAACCGTCAATATAATTACTATCACAAGATTCTAGTCAGATCTAGTTTTGTATATATGTCTAGTTTTTATTCATGTATTTATTTATTTCATTGACTCGTAGAAACTTTTTCCATGATTCTATACATTTTTTATCTGTTTAATTTCCATTGTATTTTGGTGCTAAAGCATTATATTCGTACATCAATGTCGTTCTCAAGCTTATTTGATAGAAAAATACACTACCGGTACTCAAACCTTTGAATTTTTTTTAATCCGTAAGGTGTATAGAACCACCTATTATTATAGAAACATTCTTTAGTACGGTAATCAGGAGTGAAAGAAACAAGTAATATAATTTGCTTTATATTTTAATATTTGTTCGAATACATGATTGAATGACGATTGTATCAAATTTGACCTTGATGTTTCTTTATCTATATTTATTTTTTAATTGTTTATATTGAACATTTTAGTGCTGTATGAACTTTTATCTCATTGGTGCAATTGAATCAGCATTGTTGAATAATGTATGTATGTTATTGGAAATAATTATATTAGTAATTGTATATTTATACATTTGTTATAAAAGAATTCAAACTGAATTAAAGACGTAATATGTAAGTCATATTATAAGTAATCAACATGCTTTATATCACAAATCAGCTTTTATTTATCGGATGAGATATGCAGTTGATCGATATAAATTTGCTTGTAAAGATTATAATATAATAAAGAAAAGATCTTAGTAACTTATAGTAGCTTATCCTATGTTGAATGATGATAGCTTGAATACTGAAAATTTGTATTATAATTGTATTATACTATTGCTTATCATAGTCAATTTAATGTGTTTTATCCATTCAAATTTGTATTTATAATAATTTATGAATGATTTGTGTTCAATATTTAAAAATAATATCTATTTTATTTTGAACTTCTAATTTGTACTTTTTCATCCCATTAAGTAGGAAAATTGATGTAAATTTTTCCAACAATATTTGATACTACTTATACGTCGTTCTTTTATATGTACAGTGTAAACATTTCAAGTATAAAATAAACTTATGTACCAATATTATCTGGTCGATTTTTTTAATGTTGGTTCTATCTCAGATTTTGTGTCATTGATCCGTTATTATTAATGACTATTATGTGCTCTCAATTTTGAAAGAATGAAAGTTCAAGAATGTAAGACGTCAGATGGAGCAAGAAGCATTTGAATTTGTCAAGCAATGTTATTCTTTACACAGTGATTATTATTGCAAATATATTTTTCAAACCCAAAATGAAGATTTAGCAGCTCAAATCTGTTCATTAGGTTTACTTTTTCTCAACGATAGATTGCTATCTAGTCTAGGGACTAATGAGCATCTTTTTTCTGTCCTATAATACTCATAAATACTTCATACAAGAGAATCCTCCATAGGCTCTCCTATTCAAATTCTAATATTATTAGTACACTGCTTATGACTGTACTACACAGGTGGGTTTCACTCATTTCCACTGCTCTGCTTGTCACTGGACACAAGACACTTGAATCAGCACTAGACCAGTTCAAATGGCTTCTTCCTTTTCAGCCTCCTCACCAATTCTTCATTTTCCAGCAGCTTGATTGCTTCGATGTTGTCGTGTTGGTGGAGTCGGGCCTCGTGTTTCTCTGCATGCCTCTGGATTTCGCTGCATACCAGGTCGACTTGCAGGTTTCTGTGTAGGTCGCTGTTTCTGACGTACCAAGGAGCATCAGCAATGTTTCTCAGCACCTTGTTTTGGAAGTGTTGTATGACTTTGATGTTACTGTCTTTGTTACACCCCCAAAGTTGTATACCATACGTCCATACTGGCTTTAGAATCTGTTTGTACAGGAGTACTTTGTTTGGAATTGACAGGATGGAGTTCCTTCCAATCAGCCACCAGAGTCTCTTGTATTTTATTCCCAGCTCTTCTCTCTTCTTCTTAACATGGACCTTCCACCGAAGCATTGCATCTAATGTCATACCTAGGTACCTGGCATCATTGGCAAATGGTAGTATTTGATTGTTAATGGTTATTGGTATGGGTTGAGCCCTCTTGTTGGTGAAATCTGGTTGATTTTTTAATTTTGGTTCTATATCAGGTTTTGTGTCATTGATCTGTTATTATTAATGTCTATTTGGTGCTCTCAATTATGAAAGAATTATGAAAGAATTATGAAAGAATTATGAAAGAATGAAAGTTTAAGAATGTAAGGCGTCAGATGGAGCTAAAAGCATTCGAATTTGTCATGCAATGTTATTCCTTACACAGTAATTATTATTGCAAATATATTTTTCAAACCCAAAATGAAGATTTAGCAGCTCAAATCTGTTCATTGAGTTTACTGAAATCAAGAGCTTTTGTCGGCATTCAGGGGTCAAAAAAGGTTTGAAAAATACTGTTGAAAATCAACTGTCCTACTCTAATTGGCCCAAATTACAGAAAGTTTATTGATTAATTCATTTGCTAAGCATTCCCAAATGTAGAACGCCGATCTGATCTTCTTTTGTTACATGAATAAACAACATTTATCTATTTTCGGCTCTTTGATCGGAAACGAAATAGTGACAGGTCCAGTTTTTTCTTCAGAAATGCTTGGAATAGTGCGCTATCTTGTTGCTTTAATTTAGATAGTTGTGAGTTTCTCAGAGCTTTTTGGATTCATCATGACATTTTTATTTCTGTAATTCTGTAATTAATTCGTTTATACTCGATTCTGAACAAACCTGTTTTTTCATAAAAATATTAATCAACCTAATGTAGGACATGGAATGCATTCGGTGGTACTGATGATGATATCAATAGAGAGATGGGGTATGAAGTATGATGCAATTTTATCAAATCTTCCTTTGTTGATTAATATTGATTGATAAATCTAAAGGAGTTGATCTTGTGCTAAGATATCTCGCCACCATTCAACCCATTTGCTGACTCTAGTACACTTTGGTAGCTCAGGCAATCAGCCCGAATTCATAAAACTTTATTTAAAAAATGTTTAAATTAATTCCGCATTGGAATTTTATGCATTTTTACCTTATTAATAATAGAATATCATATTTATCAGACGAGTGTAAACAAACAATAAACCATGAGTTTCAATTTTATTCATGTTATGAGATAAAAGATCAGGAGAATAGACTAAAAATTAGGTAAAGTGTAAAGTCCAACACTTGATCTGCAAAAAATCGGCTAATTGTACTTGTTAAAAGTTTTTTTTCACTATGGTTCCATCTGACGTTATTATTAACGCTGTATCCGACCGGAATACAGCAAGAATCTGAATTCATGCAACGAATTTCTCAATTATATTCTTATAAGGTGGTAGAATTTGATGAGTGCAGCACTTGAACAATAGATTTCTAATTCAAATGTAATCAAATCTACTTTTAATTCTTATTTATACGAAATATAGGCTTCTACAGTTCAACCAAGGTCTATAGATTGACCTATCAGGGTCATAGATATCTATCAAGATAGAAAGGTATTTCCAATGTAGGCCTACCTAGAATACAATGTATTCTTGGGTCTTTCTATAGACCTTGAGTCGTAAAATTTCGCACTGCGCGATCTCTTGGCCAAATGATTAACTACACTGATTCAATTTTACAACTCACACTTGAAATGAAGAGGCTTCAAACTTAAATTTCTAAACTTACATACAGCTAGTGGTTGTTGAACTTGGTAGTCAGGGGGGTCAACTAGATCTTAATTCATAATTCATTTTATTCTGAATTATTTATTGTAGTTTTTACATGAGAAGGTCTTTAAGTGTAGGATGATCACAATAATTAGTATCATAATTAAGCTATTCCATGATTCTTCATGGTGTTGAAGATCTGCTCATTTTTCTACACTGGTTCCACATGATGACACAATTTGAAAATTAAAACAAAAAAATGAAAATTATCAACTCGCAGTGACCGATACGATTGTTATACGCCTTGTGTGAGGTGTCATCAGCCTGATTTTCTGTTTTACAGTATGCATATGAAGTCATGCTTAGAAGTTTCACTGTGCATGTGTGCAATACAAAAAAAACTTCTCAAGCTCTGTTTGAATTCATTTTGTACCGGAATAAACATTTGTATAAATTTGCTTGTTGGCTTGGGCGCCATTTCCCTTCTCTTATTTGTAAATCAAACCATATGGATTTATGAGTAAGATAAAGAATGTTCCAAGATGTATCTTTTGAAGTTTTATTACTCATAAAAGAGCTTGATCAAAGATCGAGATGTGATTGAGTTTGTGCAACTGTAGCCATTTGTCTATTTTATGTAATGAGTAGGTAGTTCTCTTGAATCGCACAGTTTCTTAAACAAATACACATACATCAATGAATATCCAGACAGCTATTATTTAGTAGCAGCCAGAACAATCGGCAATGTTTCAAATGATTGTACAGGCACCTTTTTATTGTTATGGTGGTTGGAGGGAAAAGCAGGGGAGGCAACTACTGAGAAAAACGACACGAGAGGAAGAAATTGAGCTTGGATCTTGAAGAAACTTGCGTCGATTCTTGAGAGGAGAGGAGCGTGAGAGTTACGCTGGAGGGTGTTTGTGAGGCTTGTATTGGGTGGCCGCCAGTGCAACAGCAAAGACAATGGGCCGTATCATTTGTTGTGTATTTTGTGAGCAGTTTGAGGTAAAGCGGGCGAAATAACGAAGCGGCACGATGCAATCTGCAGTCACGAAGGCGGTTATCGCGCGCACTATCTCCGCGCACCGCGAACCGCGCACCGCCCGAACGCTCAGTCACGCCGCTATCTACCTTCTGCCGACCGAACGCCCCTTTCGGGGGACCCATCATATTTCAAAGCAACCATTGCCAACTTGGGCCCAGATGTGTATTTGTCAAACATCCTGCTGCTAGGAAAATCCGATCCACCGTTACCCACACGAATAACAATTTTGTTTTGTGGGGTATTGTTTCAATGTGGTATCAAGTAATGTGTTCAAAAGTGAGGTCCACTTTATAGTGGCAGTATATGATCAACATTGGTGTTGTTATCCTTGTCTATCATTTGACAAAGCAGATAGCGCTATCATTTTCTAGCTCCGCAGCTTTGCCAGATCATGTTTCAACAATATAGAAATATGTAACAAAATATTCAGTCTCTATTATGAAAATTTAGCATTTAATATTATGTAACTTAACAGGGGTGCCCACTGCATGTTTTGAAAAACAATGGAAAATGGGGGGGACTCTTTCAATATACTGTTTTTAAGTAGGTACCTGAATGGATGCCAAATTTTGGGGGGATTTTGTGACATGGACCCCCATGGATGAGCACCCCTGTAGCTTAAGGATGTGCAAAGGCTGAAAATAAACTTTCTACTCGTGATATTTTTTAAAGTTTTTCGATTTGTATATCATCAAGCTATCAAAATGAAAAAGTTTTGTCGGGAAAACATTTTTTTCCCTATCATTACTTTTTGAGCGCCAGAAGTTTGAATTTTTGGGACAGAACATTTCAAATCCGGTAAGATATAAATCCATGAGATTCAGAGGATGGATTCTTCATGGTATTGTTAATCTAGTAAAACAAAAATTTTCTGAAAATATCAATTTTTGAAAAAGTTATTCAATTTAACAAAAATAACTCAACTAAAAGTTATTTTGGTTATTTTTTGTAAATTGAATAACTATCTTAAAAATTATTTTTTCAGAAAACTTTTGTTTTACTAGATCAACAATACCATAAAGAATCTATCCTCTAAATCTCATGGATCTATCTCTTACCGAGTTTAAAATGGTCTGTCCCAAAAATTCAAACTTCAGGCGCTCATATCTCGAAAAGTAATGATAGGAAAAAAAATGTTTTCCCGTGAAAACTTTTTCATTTTGATAGCTTGATGATATACAAATCGAAAAACTTTGAAAAATATCACGAGTAGAAAGTTCATTTTTAGCCTTTGCACAGCCTTAATCAGGTCACTTTGGCAAGACTGTCAGAGAAGGCAGTTAGAGGGAGTTAGTGAACACAAAGGGAATTTGAAAAGATGTACTGTTTTGTTAAAATACAAGTATCAGTATGTTTTATGTAGCTTAGATGAATAAAAGTCTAGTGAATAACTTGAAGATGTGTTCTTAATATTAAGCCCACATATACAACAAAATATTATATTTTCTTGACGAATATAATATAATTGATTATAATATTAAACAAGACTGAATAGCTAATATTACATCAGATATACCGATATTAGCTATCCTCTATAGAAGGCACTGGCTACGAAGAGAATCAGCAACGTTGTTCTCCTATCTCTCTCCACTGCCATTTTAACGTGGACCTCGCCACAGGAAACCCCGACTCACCGTTACACAGTAAAGCGATTTTGTTTTGTGGAGTATTGTTTCAATATGGAATCAAGTAATGTGTTCTAGTAGATTTATTGTTACGGTAAGGTACAAATGAGGAAAAGTCTACGTTGATCGTGATAAGGAAAGATTGCGGGTCGACTTTGATGTTATTTGAGAGCGGGTGCAACGAATTTATGCTTTTTTATCTTAGAATATTATAGTTGAGACTTTCTTATAAATAGCACAAGATGACCTGACGACCTTCTACTCACTTCCTGGAAGGAATTTTTATTCAGTTCTTCAGTATGATTGATTTTGTGATAGGCCTACAGAAATCGAACTGTAATTACCAATGATGTGATGGAGTAATGATATGGATTATCAGTACCTAACATTCATTCATTGAATGGAAAATGAAGAAGATTGTGTTATGTGAATATTCTCCAATACCATCTCAAATAATAATATAGGCTCCGAAATATTGAGAAGATAAAATGTTATAACTATTATGTGGAAGTCTATTGTGAACAATCGTAATAATGAGTTTCAACAACAGAGTTCAAGAAAAGAGAAGAACAAACTGGAATTTATATCTTCATACATTCTTTCAGCTATGAAAAGTTGCATGTTCCAGGTACGGTAAACTGAATACTAAACAATAATTATTAAAATCTTCTTCTTCTTCTTCTTCTTCTTCTTCTTCTTCTTCTTCTTCTTCTTCTTCTTCTTCTTCTTCTTCTTTCTTCTTCTTCTTCTTCTTCTTCTTCTTCTTCTTCTCTCTTCTGTCTTATATTCTCTTCTGTGGCTTAGAATACCTATTGGTCGATTTATAGGTTGTGGCTTCCTCCCTACTGTTCACATGAAGTTTATATCACTAAGATATATGTAATGAGGGGAATGCACTGATGTGTCAATATTGTCGAATTTTGATGACTGTGTGAATGCGTGTCTGTGTGTGTGTCTTATCTTTTTCATATGTCCCATTATTCAAACTCCTATTCACGGACAAGGGCATTGCGGAAGCTCTTTTGTGAATAGTATTTTTGTTTGCTTCGGTTCTCACATAACATGTTAAGGTTCATTTCCATCATCAGTTACATCATTCCAAAATGTTGATATGAGTTGTGTACTTATAAGTTTTAAGTTAATTTCTACTGTATTATTGATACATTATAATATACGGTAGTGTCAAATTAACCTTTCAGAAGTACCTAGTATCTTTAAATTGCTAGTTAAAGGTATCTGATGAGATGTTTTGTATTTTGTTGTATTGCTGATGTAGGCTAAACCATAAAACTTGGAACTTGAAACTTGAAATTATATGAGTAGGTAAGATGACCTAAGAGAGTAGGTAAGAGGTGGAATTGACAGTTCATCCCTCATGTATCATTCAAAATATTCCACCTTAAGAGAAACTTTTTACCTTTACTTAGATAGCCTACACAATTAGGCTACATACCTGTATAGAGTCACTACCTCCGTAAACAAAGCCGTAGTGCATTCGTGTGACGTCAGCAAAGGTAGGACTCCTACACCAATAAAAACACTAGCTGATATAGATCAGCTGAAATCAACAAATTTTAATAAAATATTAAAAAAAATTAAATTAAATGCTAGTCACACGAATGCACTACGGCTTTGTTTACGGAGGTAGTGATAGAGTACGGTAGTAAATAAGCTTAGATTTTATTCGCCCATTATTTGATTATTTTAGTCTCATTGCCCTGAGCTTCTAAGACGAAATATATGATAATTAGCTGTCACACTCTTTCCAAACCAACTCTAGGTACTTCCCCGAACAAGAGAAATGAGAATCAGAGTGTCGTAGTGTCGTGTCCCTTATATACACAACTAGTCATCGTAACAGAAGTTCTTTGAGCTGTAAAATCTTCATAGTCATAGAGAGGACATTAAGTAGCCCCAGAAAAGAAACATGCTGAGTGCAGAGAATACATTCCAATCCTTGTTTGTATTGGGTAACATGGTGACATGATTGAGCATATTGACAGAGTTCTCATCAATTATTTGTGTGCTGGGAAAAATGATGAAGCAGAAGTCACAGAGTACCCACCAGTATAGTTTTTACTATTTATTTAGGAAGTGGGGTGTGTCGATGATAGATTCCCTGCTTGGAATATGTAAACTTGACGCTAAAGAAAACAGTTGTATTTTGTATGGACTCCAGACACTTGTTAAGAGGAAGTCCTATGTCTAGGTCTGTGAAATGAATTCCACATGAAAAACGACTGTTTTCTTTGAAGGATAGGCTTCTACTAGTTTTGGTAACTGCAGAGATTACATAAATAATAAATTATTATTTATTGTGGTTAAAGTAAGCACAATATATCCTTACTTTATGGTAGCTTGGTAGCTCACAGCTTTCCGAAATAAACTATAGGAAATTCTGTTTATTAGAAAAAGTCATAAATGCTATCAGTAATTGATTAATGTGAGTCTAATTGATAAAATTCAAGTTATCAGTTTTGTGCCGGGCACTGTCTTTGATTCAGGCCTTTTCCCAAGTTATAATAGTAAATTTAATACGCAATAGACTAGAGCCATTATTGTAAGTGAGTTAGCGAAATAAATTATTTTCTCTCTCTATTATGAACGGCCATGACTTCGAGTTTCCCATGATAGATATTTAAAAATTGTGGCTCCGAGTCGTCGAGGAATGTAGATTATGGAATTATCTCTAAAACTTAGCCTTCTTGTCGCGACATAAAATGCGATAAGTGGGAAAACAGCAAGCTTTGAAATTATAACAAACTACCGATTTTGCAGTTACTTTTGGTCCAAAGGCTGTAGAAGCCACGCGACGATTGGTCAAATTGATTCCATTCGCCCAATAGGAGACCTGTTTCTAAATACAGTAGTGGGGATTCCCCAGCCGCGCAAGACCAGATTACGTTTCGGAGGACACTTTGCTAGGAGCACTACGAGAGTAAAGATGTAGTCATTATGTTTCGCCCTTTTTGGGCAGGTTTATAAGTTTATTTCAGTAGTTAATGTAGGAGCTAGTTTTATTTTTTATTAATGTTTAAATTTACTAGTAGTGCCATGTCCTGAAAGGTTTAATTGTGTTTCTTCATCATGTACGAATAATAGTATCTTCAAATAACCGCTAAGCGGTTCATGTGTGTCCCCAAACCAACTTCTTGTACTACCACCCCTTTGGTTCCGCAACTTTATGTAAAACCGCTTCAAGACACCCGTTCAGACGACAGGTCTAGGGACGTAAGAGGACGTCGCCGTCAAGCCAAATTCAACCGGTAAAAGCTCACCGCCAAAAACAAGGTACTGTAACCCCGACGATAAAGCAACGTACAAACCAACGAAAGTGCAGTGTAGTGAAACAAAGGTTCATTCGAGAATGTCAATAAAAAGTGGGGATTCAAAATTATTATGAAATGGGTTATATGGGTTACTATCGACGAAATTTGGGTTCAATGGGTTTTTTTCTTTCTTGAGTAATTTCATGTTGAAATTGCTTGGTTATTTTATGACTGATCTTGTTTGGTTTTGTGACGTATTGCTATCTAAACGGGGATAGTAATGCGCCCCCGAATCAGATGAAGAATGTCAACAAAGTAACATGATATTGTTGTTTCTGTTGTTCGATTTTAGCTGCCAATGTTTATTGAAACTGTTTGTATTTTTCTATTATTTCAAATTGTAGTGTTATTCTATAGTATAAACCTATTAAATCAGGCACGGCAAGATTAATTGAAGTTTTCTTGACTCTAGCCCGTTCACCTGCATGAATTAGGTATAGACTCAGGTATTTTCTAGATGTGCCGGCCTATTTCTAAATCCTAAATTTTATTCAAAATTGTCTTCTTTATCATCTTTAAAAAAGTGCAGGCACACAACTGCGCCACTCTGCTGTCTAGAGATATTTAAATCTCTGGAATTCAAATTTTCTAAAAAATTAAATTTTTCATAACTTACTCTAATAATACTAGATCAATTTTTCTGAGTCTATACTTAATAATTCATTCTGTGAACGTGTTAACTGTCAATATTTTGGGTTTGGAGTTGAATGAATAATTTATTGTTGCTACTCCAATTTTTCTGAAGTTTAAATAATTGTAGATGAAACAGGAAAGTTATTCAGTTATGTTAAACCATCAAAATGATAATCTTTTGAAGTGCTTAAAGATAAAGTCAAGTATCATTGAAGCTTAAGTTGAAAGTATTCTAAAACTTTATATTGAAATTGAAATTAATCGTTGAGAAATTAAAGGTTTAACGTTAGAATAAAAATGAGTAGAAGAAACTAGGATATGTGAGAAACAACTGATTCTAAGTGCTGAATAAAATTTTTGCATTCTGTAATTCCGTGAATGATGATAGAAATTATTGTGATGTCAACGTACGTATTCTGGTCTCACGTCTGGTAGTTGAATATCATTATAGTAGTAGTGAAAGTGAATATTGAGATTTTAAAGGTCAACCCAAGTAAATTAGGAAAATTCGGAAATTATTATGGGAGAATGTTTGAGGAAAATAGAAAATTTTTTTGATAAGTTTAGGTAGATCGAAGGTAATCAGAGAATAAATAGGAAACTGTTTTATTAGTTATTGTTGATATGTAGTTTTGAAAAGTTGATGAGTAGTTTTGGCCTTGAGATGTTTAAACTAAATAATTGGGTATTGTAGATTAAAGTTGAAACGATAATCAAATCCTTGGGAATTTGTATGAAAATAAGTTGATTCAGATGAGGTTGTTAAGTCCCTTTATCAGTAATGTTTATTCCCGAAAAGGTGAATCAGTTTATTATTGGAAAAATTTTTTTTTAGGTGTGATTTTTGCGGTAGGCATGCGTAGTGATAGTGTAAAGATCCGTTGTGTTGGTGACGTTTCCTGTAGACTGTGGGGAATTTTTTTGTTTGTTTAGTTGAGACTCAAGATTTAGAGGAGGACAAGGGGATGTCCTGCCTGTGTGTGTTGTTGTTGAATTTAGGTAATCGGCGCGAGTGTAGGCCCGTGTCCAGAGAGAACGGAGCACTGCCCGAAAGTTGTCCATGTAACAAATCAAGGAATCTAGCGGTGACTAACCTTGCAAATTTGTACGGTGGAATTGTATAATTTTAGCGAAAGGCACCGAAGATGGTGTGAGCTAAGATTTTTTTTGTATCTAGTAAACGGTCTGGTTCATTCGAGAGTTATGGGGCTCGTCAGTAGAATAACGTAAACCGAAATCTAGAATATTTAGTGAGTCTTCGTAGTGATTGTAAGGAAAACAATCAGCGTAATGCAGTTTAGGGAAGCCCAGTCAAAAGGTTCGTTAATGTTTGGTAGGAAAGTCAGCCGCAAAAACACAAGTAATAATTAGTAAAAAAAAAGGGGTATTATTGAGTTTAAAGTTGCTTAGAAATTTGGTATGGTAACGAAAATTGAAGGTTTTAGACAATGAATATTCAAAGTGATTAGTTAAGGTATACAGATAAAATAACAGAGAAACTTTTCGAGTACCTAGGTAATGTTAAAATGGTTATCAGTAAAAGTAGAAATAAATATTGGAACAGTACTGAACGGGTTAAATCAAAATAAAATTAACAGTGAAATTCTTCTAGTTGAATTTGAAATGAAAAGGGAAAATCCCTTGAGTTAAGCATGAGTTTAAATTATTCTGTAGTTGAGAGTTGAAAGGTTGATTAAAAATTTAATTGGGGATATGAAAGTAGAAATATGTAGGAAAATTCGTGTCAAAAAGGAAATAGAATTTTTGTTGGGAAAATTAAATTGAGGTAATTAACAGTAGTAGGACCCTTTAGAGATAAGTAGTCAAAAAGAATTATAAATAAAAAAAAAAAGGAAAATCTTTAATGACATGATCAATTTTTTTAATGATGAATAGTAAAATTGCAATCGAGTTTTCCATGTGATTAAGTTGGGATACTTTGAGATCTAGTAGAGTTATTGAAACTAGTTGGATATGAAGTTTATTGTTGAGAAATAATTATGTGAGGCTCCAGTAAGGTTGGAAATGCCAGTGAACTTGAGAATCAGTAATAGTGTAATAGTAGTCTATTAATGTGTTAATGTATTGGTAAATTCCATAATGTTGATAATCAGAAGTCAAGCATTAGCAGTCCCAAGCTAGTTGATCGAGTTGAATTTTCATATTATTAAATCATGCCTTGAGAATTATTCTTCCAGTGTTTAGAGAAAATGTCACGTACTTTGAGTTTGCGATAAATAATAGCCTGGCACTCGATCATAGTTTTGTTTTCACTAGCGTTCGGTCGTAAAGATTTCCTACTGGAATATTATAATGCAAAATCACGCTTGAGCCATGTTGAAAAATATCCGAAACAGATCAGAAAAAAAATAGGAAACAGATCAGTCTATTGAAGACAAGATTTTTTGTCGTGAGTTATAATTGGATAAGTTTTTGTGGGTATGGTGCCACTCTATAGCCTTGTCTCTATACACTCAACGAGATGATTCCTAATGAATGAGAAGGAGAAAAGAGAAAAAGGAGTTATGATAAAGATATTTACCGTATTTGTTATAAGGATTCATTACGGGTTCATGAAGGGTTTAGTCAAAGATTTTGTTACGTGACAATATAATGTATATAGAAGAAATTCCGGAATGTAAATAACTTGCGCAACTAGATTAGTCATTAAATTATGTTATTAACTTCGTAATATTAAATATATTTAGGTAGGTGAATTAGGTTTAATTTTATTTCATTGATCGGCTGCATACTCGCGGTAAATGAAATAATTGTACAGTTTTCTCACGGTAATAGATAATTGATTGTTTGGTAAATCGGGTGATGATCAATTTTTGAAGTCATCAACAGTCATAATACTATGTATGTAAATGATGTCTCTAATAATAATAATAATAATAATAATAATAAGTTATTTCGCATAAGACGATCTATCATAATATTCTATACTATACCCATTTTCAATAGCTTAATACTCATCCATTCATAGTTAAGAATTATACATGCACATAGTTAGGAGTTAGTACATATAGATAAAATATATTCTCATTCATAAAATAATAAGAATAATGTCTAAGGCCTCATATTTTATATTCTATTCGCTTTATATTTCATCTTATTTTGTTGATATCCCTATTCTTTATTAGTTTACCTTCCGTGATTAATACAATTATAATCTTATCATAGGTTTATTCAGTTCAACTGATTCCGTTTTAGTTCACTTTAATACAATTCAGTGATAGAGATTTCCTGCTGGAATACAATAATGGATAGAAATTTTCATAGCTACGGAATGTACATCAAGCGTGTGTCATTGCTCTCCGATGGCTCGCTAGCGTTGCAGTTTCAACCATTATTATCTCTCGACTACTATTCTCAATCGTAGTCGATGTAGAATAGTATTGCCTACTGAATTGCTTTATATTGTTAAAAATATGTTGCTCTCGCTACTCTATAGTAATGATAGTTTGATTTCAATACATTCAGCTGAGTCAAAAAGTTTCATCCTTTACTATTATGATCAAACGTACTTCATATTTTACAACAGCAGAGTAACATAGAACCAATTAAAACTATGATGTCTTTTAAACGTTTTCCCTTGTTAGAGTTTGCCAAGAAAATAACCAGGGACTCAATAAAGTGATTGAAGTATTCAAAGATTATTATACTCGGTCCGTCTTTAGTACCTACTTAAAAGGTGGACACGCCCATATTGTTTTGTCCTGACTCTTGCCACAGTTTTAAAGACTCTTGCCACAAATCTCAATTAGATATACATTTTGCTGAATTTCGGAAAGATTAAAGAGATTTCTTTTGAAGAGGGCCCGCTTCAAATTGGATCCTACTATCAATCCAGAAATTCGACTCTCCAAATCATACAGAATGCCTCTATGGTAACATATCCTGATTAGATTTCTTTTTGCGTGTTTCACACCGGAAGGAAGGGGAGTGTGCCGGGCACTGTCTTTGATTCAGGCCTTTTCCCAAGTTATAATAGTAAATTTAATACGCAATAGACTAGAGCCATTATTGTAAGTGAGTTAGCGAAATAAATTATTTTCTCTCTCTATTATGAACGGCCATGACTTCGAGTTTCCCATGATAGATATTTAAAAATTGTGGCTCCGAGTCGTCGAGGAATGTAGATTATGGAATTATCTCTAAAACTTAGCCTTCTTGTCGCGACATAAAATGCGATAAGTGGGAAAACAGCAAGCTTTGAAATTATAACAAACTACCGATTTTGCAGTTACTTTTGGTCCAAAGGCTGTAGAAGCCACGCGACGATTGGTCAAATTGATTCCATTCGCCCAATAGGAGACCTGTTTCTAAATACAGTAGTGGGGATTCCCCAGCCGCGCAAGACCAGATTACGTTTCGGAGGACACTTTGCTAGGAGCACTACGAGAGTAAAGATGTAGTCATTATGTTTCGCCCTTTTTGGGCAGGTTTATAAGTTTATTTCAGTAGTTAATGTAGGAGCTAGTTTTATTTTTTATTAATGTTTAAATTTACTAGTAGTGCCATGTCCTGAAAGGTTTAATTGTGTTTCTTCATCATGTACGAATAATAGTATCTTCAAATAACCGCTAAGCGGTTCATGTGTGTCCCCAAACCAACTTCTTGTACTACCACCCCTTTGGTTCCGCAACTTTATGTAAAACCGCTTCAAGACACCCGTTCAGACGACAGGTCTAGGGACGTAAGAGGACGTCGCCGTCAAGCCAAATTCAACCGGTAAAAGCTCACCGCCAAAAACAAGGTACTGTAACCCCGACGATAAAGCAACGTACAAACCAACGAAAGTGCAGTGTAGTGAAACAAAGGTTCATTCGAGAATGTCAATAAAAAGTGGGGATTCAAAATTATTATGAAATGGGTTATATGGGTTACTATCGACGAAATTTGGGTTCAACGGGTTTTTTTCTTTCTTGAGTAATTTCATGTTGAAATTGCTTGGTTATTTTATGACTGATCTTGTTTGGTTTTGTGACGTATTGCTATCTAAACGGGGATAGTAATGCGCCCCCGAATCAGATGAAGAATGTCAACAAAGTAACATGATATTGTTGTTTCTGTTGTTCGATTTTAGCTGCCAATGTTTATTGAAACTGTTTGTATTTTTCTATTATTTCAAATTGTAGTGTTATTCTATAGTATAAACCTATTAAATCAGGCACGGCAAGATTAATTGAAGTTTTCTTGACTCTAGCCCGTTCACCTGCATGAATTAGGTATAGACTCAGGTATTTTCTAGATGTGCCGGCCTATTTCTAAATCCTAAATTTTATTCAAAATTGTCTTCTTTATCATCTTTAAAAAAGTGCAGGCACAGTTTTACATGAAGGGAATTGATAAACATGCCCATCCCGATGGCAGATGGAGCTGCTGGTGGAAATGTTGCTTGAAACACAATAAATTTCGTTGAAGTACGTTCAAAGACAAGTTAGACAACCCTTTTGTAAAGAGTATGAAAGGCACTAATTTATATTCTAAAAGATTATTCCAGTCACATTGAACGTTGTGCAGTAAATAAGGATTGAAATATAATGATTTATCTGAAAAATGTTATAATTTATCAATTATAGGAAAAACTACTACCCTTGAAATTTTTCTATCTAGTTATTTTCTATAATTGAACGATCAAGTAGTCCTATGTACTATTAAAATACAGTTATAATTTATGTGAACTTGCGTGCGCTTGAGCAATAATTTTTTTAATCAAATACATCCAACAAATTTAGATCTAGAAATTGATTCCTGTTATCTTGTATATGTGTCAATCTCTATCTTATAGATTTATTAGTGTTTCCAAAAAAGAACAATCTTTGGAGCAAACCAGTGATAGTTTTTGAATAGGCTACATAAATGAAATTCGTAATTAGTAGAATATTCACTATTCAGTGATGATGATCAATTTCAAAATATATTTACGTACTTCTGGGATAACTTACATAGACTTGATTCTGGAATGTGGATCTCGAACATTTCTGTCTCTCCAGCTCTTTTGAGGAATAAATATTTTCCCAGGAATTGTGTTTACCTGTGGCAAATGCTGCAGATAACCAAAGGCTGCCGCACCAGCAATCAATTCAGTGTCAGTAACTATCCAGATGAAACAGGATAACGTTATTTCTGCTGATTAATTGAAGCGAGAATATGACTCTTGCCGGTATGAAATGTGAATTGCAATTTATTCATGGTCGATATTTTCATGCGATAGGGTGCGTGCTTGTAAATTACAGCTACAAATAGGTTTGCTGCAGATCGGCCAGAAACAGGCATCGCCAATTCAGAATGCAGCACTTTCATGTCAAGTTGCAAGACCTGGTCTGCTGATATTCCACGGCTCCAATAAAATGAACAAAAACTATTTGGAACGTTTCGCTGATCAGCATAAGAGAGCTGTGATTGGAAAAGCTAGACCAAACTTGTTGCAGTTTCCGGTTGGAACTTTATTTTAATTTTTACCACCTACGGCTAAATTTAATGAGATATTTCAGAAGCCGGGACGTCATCAACAACAACGCGCTGCAGTCACTCAGAATTTTTCGCTTCAATTTTCATCTAAGTAGAACTGTGATGAGCATATAAAAACGCTGTCTGCTACAACTCAAATATACTTATTCAATACCAGTAGGAGTAATCAGTTTACATACCGTACCAAGAAAGGTGTTTATTACTCTCAACTGCAGTAACTATACTACCCATAATATAGTTACTGTACTCTCAACCAAAGACCTTAAAGAGATAAAGGCATCTTTAAGGTCTTTGCTCTCAACGATTCTGCAACAGCTGTGAGAAATGTTGTAAGATCATCCTGTCTATTTGAATGTCTGATGTTTGTCTATTCGGACAATCTGCAAAATTGGAAAGTTTCCTATTTCCTAATACATTGCATTGATCCAACGACTAAATAAAATAATATTATATTAGTAATATAAAAATGAATCAAGTTATCCGTCATCTTCTATCGTTCATTCCACTCCAATAACACCACCACCAATTGCGCAAAAATTAACTATTCATCACTCTCTCGTACAGAGTAAAGCCTCGTTGGCCCGGTTGCACAAAAGCCGGTTAAATCTTAGCCGTGATTAATTTCAAGAGAACCAATCAGAGAAGGCCTTTTAGAAATGTCCTCTGATTGGTTCTCGTGAAATTAATAAGGCTTTTGTGCAACTGGTACTTTGAGGCTTGTTGCAAATTGAAACGCGACATGACTTGACGTGAAGTTAGTCTGCTAGATGAGTTAATATCATATCATGATCATATAATAATAATGTTCACATTGAAACGAAGTTAGTAGACTACATTATAATTATGATCATACATTATGCTTATAATCATCATACAGTTATGATAAAATTATGATCATATTTTTCAATAGTTATGATTATAACTTTACTCATCTAGCAAACTCACTTCACAACATTGTCGCGTCTCAAATGCGAAAATTCAATTCAATTCAATTTCGAATGAAATTATTTCTATTAAGTTTGAATTGACAAAACTTCTTCATTAGATGTAATGACGTAATAGTACCTACTATTCTCGTAACTTTGTATGACTATTAATGAGTCGTTCAGCTGTTTCCTGAATGCTACAGCCCTATTCCAAGTATTGTGAAAGAGTAACGAGCTTCAAAATAATTAAAATGTAATCGAAATCGGATGTGGACAAGTACACAGACAGCCGAACACCCCATCATTTGGAGCAGAGGTGACTTTTTGTGTTTTGCGTTGCTCCTTGAGAAGCAGAGCGACCGCTCGCTGGTTGAATTCCTCTAATTTTTCATGTGCCACGGTTCGGAATGTCATTGCGACCACAGAGGACCACCTACCGGGAGGGACTCTGTTGCAGGTGGAAATCTCCCCCCCCCCACCACACGGGTCCCCAAAACGCTTCTTGTTCGTTTTTATTCGGCTGCGTGTTGACTTCGTGTTTTCGGAGCCGAACTTCAGTACCTACATCTGCAGAACGTTCATTGCTGATTTATTGGTGCAGAAGGCTGACAATAAAAACAGGAAAAGCGCGCAACTTCAAACAGACAGCTGGCACGTTTTTCCGCGCAGACAAATCGCTGATAGCAAACAAATGGCACACTTCAACAATTGAAATATCAACTCACCGCCTCTCTGTGGTAGTTGAGTAGAGATGTGTTGTCTCAGAAACAATGAATGTGTTCAAGTTCGTGTATTCTAATCTGTAAACCAGATTATATGACCAGATTTGACAATTCCTATACTCTGATAAGAGTCTCTAGAAAGCTATTGAAAACAAACAAACATATGAGCATTTTTGGGAACTGCAATGAGACGGATAGGATTCTTTTTTTCTACTCTATTAGGAAGCTAATAGGAGATAGGATTCTTTCTCCTCTGTGAAAACTAATACAATTATGATTATGATAATTTACTGAAATAAATTGCTCAATGAGCATTGCAGAATTTCGAGAGACACTTCCCAAAAAATTGGAAAGTCTTAATTTTGTATAGAACACCTGAATGACACCTTTCAATCACCTCACACTCACCTGAATTTAATTGGATCGCTGCCTTAGAGGGTGAAGTTTGGGGCAGCCAGACCTATTTCATAGCTTATTACCTGAAATGTATCCTATGAAATGTTGTTCAGAATAACGTAATCATCTCCTTTTTCTCTGCTTCTAGACATCTTCTTTTGTCAACAATGTTTCATTATATTTTCAACCAAAGTGATCTATTTTGACAGTAGTTGTTCATAATAACATAATCATCGTCTTTTTCTTTGTCATCTGAACATCATCTTTTATCAACAAAGTTTATTCTTGATCTTATCAATAAAGTGATCTATTTTGACAAGCTATGAAAGCTTTGAGCTTTTGTGGAAGCTTATAGTCGTTAATGTAGTGAGGAGTCCTACTAATCACCCATTCATCAATGCATGCTAGTAGCACATACGCAATAATATTCAATATCATCTTGTAATATCTTGTACAAATTGAATAAACTATGTACAAGCTCCACTACGTCTGCAATGAGAATGATATCACATAGATTTTGTTACTGTGGTTGTACGGCCTGAATTCGAATAGCTTATCACTCATTATTTTATTAATATTCATGATGGAAATCTCTAAGATAATGCGTTAGCTCTACCTTGAGCATATTGCCCGTCTCTTATGCGGTCTCTGTTTCATCATCCATTATTCTTCTCATTACAGAAAAGTGAATGTGGAACATTTGTTATATCTTATCTGGAATTGACAAATCGGTGTATTCAGTTGTTCGGACGACCCCTGGGCAGGTTTCTATTTTTCACGGGTGTACTTTGATATATCAGATACTTATCTGGATGACAAATCGTGCTTATAATACGCGCTAGAATTACCCGACCATTCGTCACCGATCTTTTTCACGCTTGAATCAACGTCTCAAGAAAAAGTTCAACTATTAAAGGATATTAATTTTTATGAATGCTGGTAGAATATTTTCGAATGACACTTTTATTACACACTTTACACTTTCTCCCTCCATGTCTACCTTGGATAAATCTTACTTTTAAGTACCAGTCTACAAAAGATTTACAGAGATGTCCATTTTATTGTGTTTGATACAAGACATCCTTCTTTGGATAAACGAGTGTGTATCTGGTGTTTCATGTCAAAATATGGGTAGAAGATAATTTCATGTATCCCTTTATTCTGCCGACAGTAACTGAACATATATTTGGCAAGGAAATATTAAGCGGTCAGTTTGTAAGACATATTTCCTTCTCCTCTTTATACGGATAAAAATCATATTATCACCTAGCTCTTGAACATTCAACTCATCATTCCAAAGTCTGAACTATTGAAGTATTAATAATAGACCTATATCAATTTGTGCTTGAAAACCTCAAGTGGCACAGGCAAACACGAACTCCCATGTAGATGATTGTGATGATATCAATAGCATAATCTTCAGTTTTCAAACTGTTAATCCTTTTATATCCACGGAGATATAACATAAACAAATACAGGCATGTTAATGTAACATTACAACTTACATGTAGCAAGCATACTCAAGATTCATCATCATTCCTCAAATAAGAAATAATATGTAAAATGGGAAGTAAAATTTAGTTCTAAAATTGAAGATGTCAGTTGGACAATCACTCAAATAAATATGGATATGTGCACGAATACAATCATGTTTAACATAAACATAATACCTAATAGTCTTCTTATCTACACAATCAAATCAGTGTTATGCTTCACAGTTACTTCAATGAAAAATAGTAGATCATATATTCATTTTCGTTCAGTATAAAATTTACGGTATTTTAAAATGTAAGGATTTTAATCAATTTATTATAATTTGGGTTGAAAAGGCCTGATCATGTTTCATAGATGATACTGGTGCGTTATTTTCGGTTACCGTACTTTAGTTATTGCTACAAGATCATGTTGTCACATTGAACTTTATAGAAAATAATGTTAGAATAGAATAGAAATATTCTGTATTCATCAGATGTAAGAAATACATTGGAACAGTGTCAATAAATTAAATATATATATAGATATAAATAACTAGGCTAGCCTAGTATAGACAAAAACGTTTCATCAAAAATCAATGTTAAACTCTTGAAAAGAATACAGCGACAATTTGACTTTTGACCAGATATTCCCTTAGATTCTTTGCAAACATTCTTGGATCTTCTAATATTTGGAGACTGCTTGGTAATTTGACAAAACACTTCTTACCTCTGTATATTTTTTTTCGTAAAAAGATCTAATCTGTGCTTCTCTATTATACGACCAAAACTTGTATTATAACCGTGAGTGTTATTTCTCAAGTTTGTGTCACCAAATTTTTGAAAAAGACTATAACATCATTATATGTATTGTTCTTCACATAGTGTCAAGTCCTGCTTTACAATGAATTTCTGAACAGAAAGAAAATATTACCAATGATTTATATGAAAGCGCTCACCCATTGGCAGATATAACAGAATGTATGAACATTTCTATAGAAACCAAATGATATTCTCTTTCTAGCAGAGCAGAAACACATAGTAATGCAGATCCTTAAACTGACTGCTTCTCTTCTTGAGATTGAATCTTTAGAATTCTATAAAATCGTATCCAATTCAGCCACCCAGGAAACAGTTGTTCCTTGTTATTCGCTAATAAAATGTAGCAATTTTATGTTGCAGCAAAAGTAGCAGTGTTATGCCAATGAATATAAACATAGTTTTAAATGGAGTACCCAGTATACAATGTTGCAGATTTCAACTGTTTGAACAATTTTACTGTGCTATAAATAAACTGACAGTCTTGATGATTATTTCCCCATGTTTAGCTGTTCAATATAGTGAGGGCGAATGAAACAGAGCATAAAGAAAACTGACTATTGGGAAGTTTAAAATGTGAATATCGCGTTTTAAGATGTTGTGGTAGTACAACCCCATTGAGTTTCACCACTGTTTTGCTGATCTGTTCTTGAAGCCTTCTCCGATGTCTGGCAAAAGATTTCACTGGTGTTAATAAGATATTGTAGTTTACTACTGAGGTTTACCTAACCGATATTGCTCGTTGCATCCAAGCCATGTTCACTAGCAATTTCATGGTACTCCTGTCTGTGTATGTTAGCATCTGAGTTTGCAGTTAGTACCCAAATAAATAAACAAAGACTCGTCTTCGAGAAATCCTTTTTAACTGCGGTTCTAATAGCTTCGTCTGGTGAGGCTTAGCCACAGTGTTGGTTGGCATCTAATAGCATCCTTAATGAAAACAATAAAATTGTGAACTCATGACCAACAGTCATCCGTTTGACAGTTGTTATTTCTTCATCTATTATTCTACCATTTCTTAACCTACCGTACTTTAATTTTCTCGTCTCTGCGTCTTTGTGCACAGTACCTACCTTTTAGATATGGATATCTTTATTTCAATTTCTTTGTCAGGATCCCACTGGATCCCAACTACTTGTAGTATGGTCGTACTTAATATTACTTAATTTGCGTGTTATAAACAAAACATGGTTTTCTCTCTTAAAAAAACTATCATCTTTCAAGAAGAACCTCAGTACTTATATCCTTACTAACAAACCCTGATATTAATTTCTATTATTTTCTTCACTAAATGGTATCATAAAAATGAATGATTGGAATAGGCTAGGTACTTGAGTCCCGTTTACACCAGAGTTTATATCAAATTCTTGGAGAGAAATGGTACAGGCTCAACCTAGTTTTTCCTCCACGGTCATAATAATTATATTAAGATTTTATTGTTTTGTACAATAAATGAATGGATGAAGTTTTGAATTTTCAATTTTCACACATGCAATAGATCAATTCTTTTCAAAACTCAAGTCTCAATTCAAACTGTCTCCTGAAATGTTATGATAATTATTGGCTCAATAGGTGTGTTTTAGTTTTCAACGAATTGCGGCATTTTGTTTCCAATTTCAAAAAAAAAAAAACACCGAAACTTTGTTCCGTCAAATTGTGGAAATCCCTGTTTTCAACAAAGCTTTTGTTTCCCACTTAGTGCGGTTTGCACAGTCAGAGTTTAAACTAAATTTCATTTTAAACTGGATTAAATCCGTATCAAGTCTCAAGTGTTATAATGTGTTTCATTTTGAGTTTAAGCCACCAGCTGATTCAATTTCGTTTAAGCTATGACTGTGCAAACGGCCCTTAGTGGGAAACACTGAGAAAGTTGTCAACAAAACGTTCCCCCTCTCCAAGTCCAAGCCGAGTACCCTCTCTGGGAAAAAAGTTACAACTTTTGTTGCTCTTCATTTTAGAACAGCAACTTGTTTTGTACGAAAAAGTTTTCTACGACAAATTTATTTAGGAAACTATTTGTGAACAGCATTCTTTCATTTTCTTGATAATGTTGGTGTAAATGCTGCTTTGAAAATGTATCCTTGATGAGGAGACAAACCTGGTTTCATTCCCTCTCGAAATTGACAACGTTCTATAAACTTGTAGGTTAAATCAGTCTTCATTCCGGCTGTAGGTGCTTAGCGACTGGAAGTAGGGTAAAACTTCTTTAATATTGATATGAATTGGATTTTTCATTATAACGCAGTTAATTTTATTATTTTGTCACTTCGAATAAATTCTATCGGAATAGTCAACTTCCATTGTAAGTTTTTCCCAGTTAGTCTATGAGGTGAGTATTTGAACTCAATTATTCTTATTAATAATATTGACTCCATGCCTACGTCAGTAAATATATACTGTTGAAAATCTCCCCTAATTTTTACTGTTCATCTCCCAAATCTGCAGAGAACGGTTTTGCCTTCGAGTCAAAGTGATTCCCTCAAACGTGATAATACCAAAATATAAGGAATATTAATAATAGGTACTAAAAATATAAAATCAACTCCATTCTCATATGATTTTTCATTTACAATTACAGTTATTTTTTTCGAATGCAGGACTGGATTTCTAATTTGAAAAGTAAATAGGCATAGGGTTCCTCATAATGTTACGTTGGTACAAATTAACTTATTTCAAAACTATTTAAAATTTTGTCGAAAGTCAAGATTATTGTTTCTATGAGCTTATTGATAAAGAGTCAACCATTTTCTGTATTTGAAGTAATATTTATGCTAGAAATGAATTAACTTCAGCTTCTTCAGTTTACTTACTGCAATAGTTTTATGATGAAGACAGATAACTTATATGACATGGTAAAACCTAGCTACCCTTCATAATCACGCTGTTCCTCCTGTTTTTCAAGGAGGTTAAAATTTAAAAGCTGTGTCGAGATAATCATAAAGCGTGAGCACAGTTTTGTGACAACGATTTCAGACGTTTTCCGTTTTTTAATGGTAACAATAATTTATTACGTTCGCCGGCCGGTCGCGAGTCAACATAAAAATGTAAGATTTTCCTAAGAGAAACACACGGATACTTATGAGAGATTCATAAACAGACAAAGCTTGAAAACGTATCGCTTCTATTTCTCGGGTCGCTTTTTTATTCGGGCTTCGTACGTTGGGCTGTTCATTCTCGCGGCTCAGCACAGAGCAAACAGCGACTGACGATTTATGGCAGACAGCAGGGGTCCAAGGCAGACTGACTCTGGGCTTCCTGTCTCCGGCCCAGGTCCAGAAAGCGAAAGCACCACCAGAAAAAAGAGTTGAAGCTGAAACAAAACGAATAACACTTCTTCTAGATAAGGACAGATAGTCAACGTGAGAACGGAGGCAGAAAGAATTTGTAGGGCTGGAGCTACTACAGTACTACCTCGGGATATCATCTTTATCGTCTTGGGAGATGAAGGTATGATATGTTGAACTGAGCTGGATGCTTCTCTTCCTGTCAAACAATAAATTTCTCTCACAATTTGGGTTTCATAAGCTTGTTTTTTAATGACCGGCTAATAAATTGACTCACACTTCCATCCCGATCTGATTTAGATATATTTCAAGAAGATGCATTTTGAATTATAACGATTTTTGAATCTTATGAAGTATGATTTCAGAAATACTTCTTTTAAATTTATGATTTGGTAGTCTAAATCAGTTTACTTACTGCAATAGTTTTATGATGGAAGCTGATAACTTCTGGCAGATAATTTCTGGTAAATGTCCTGGTAATGCTACAGTAGTTTTCGAAGGAAAACTCGCATTTTTAATACCCACTTCTACTGTACATTATACATGAATGTTGTAATGGAATCCCATTGGCAGAATGATTAGGTGACCTCTCATAATACAACAATATCGTGGTACTGAGCTTCGCTCGTTATTTATTTATGTATTGATAAACAGAACTCAATTCTTTGAAATGATTGGGGAAGGACTAACAGGCACAGCCCAAAACTGTTTCTTCCCCGAATTTTGATTTATACACTATAAATATTCCAAAAAATAGGTTATGTTCCATACACTTGAATTCAGGTCAAATTTTCAGATCAAATAATTGAAAACATAAAAGTTCTAATTTAGATTGTTTACATACCAAATTGAATAACAAAATAACACTCACTAATCACTTAGAACTGTAAAATAATGATTAACTTTGAATATTATGATATACCATCTCATGTCAACATATCAGATAGTTTTGATCGAATCAATTAAAATTTCAAGATTTCTCGCGAGATACGGTAAGCTAATTGATTACACATCTGATCTCCCACACAGGCACACGCATCTTCTGTTATCGACAGACGACGAGAATTATCATCTGTTTTTCCAAGGATGAATTATCCTTTTCATGTCCTTCAGCGAGTTTTCCCATGGATGAAACCTAGTGCAATCGGAATTTTTATATCATAAACCTACCATGTTCCAAATTTCGTGAAAATCGTTAGAGCCGTTTTCGAGATCCGTTGAACATAAATAACCATAGAAATATCCAGATATAAAATTATATACAGAAATTGCTGCCTAATATAATAGGATGTTGATAATGGTGTGGCTGGATTTCAGAGATTTTGTATTTCCAATATTTTTTAACAGTAAATGTTTTAAATATTGAGATTATTCAAAGCCAGTAACCAGCCAGCATGAAATTTGCGTTGAAAGGAAATAAAGTAGGTAGTTTGATATAACTGAATATTGGTTATAGGAATAAGGAATGAAAATAGCAATAGTCCTCGAGATGACTGAATTGGCAGTGTCAGCTCGAACAGAAATTAAATGAGAAATTAATATCCTGAAAATTCAATGAAATCCTCAAGAATTGTACATAGGTGAAATCATTAGATTGGATCAGTAATTGAAGGAGAATCGTATGAAAAAAGTTTTAGAAGGAGAATGGAATGGGGAGAGTTAGAAGAGAAAGTTGATGTGGATAAAAAAGGATGATGAACAGGAGGAGAAAGAGGAGAAGGAGAAGTTGTATGAGTAGATGGAGAGGAGTTACATGAGGAGGAAATGGAGGAGAATTGAATTAAGAGAAGATAAGTAAAGAGGAGTGGAGAGGAAAGAAAAGAAGAAAAGAGGAAAGAAAAGAGAAAAGTAAAGACAAATGAAGAAGAGTAGGAGGAGGAGGAGAAGGTGAGAAAGTCAAAAAGGAGAATGTGAAGAGGGTGGAATGAAATAAACAGGAGTAGAAATATGAAGAAGGATAAGAGAGGGTGAAAATAGGAATAAAAGAAAGAGAAAAATAATGCCAAGAGGAGTGGGAGGAGATGATTAAGGATAAGTAGGATGAAAAAAGAAAAAGAAATCAACAACAAGTAGAAAAAGAAAAAAAAGGAATAAGAGGGGTAGGGGAAGAAAAGGCAAGAGGAGGTGAATAAAGGGAAAATATTGTCTGAACAAAGTTAAAGAAATGTAAGGTTCTCATGCATTGCGTCATAAAAATAGCAATGCACATTCTGTCAATCACCAGGTTGTCCTGTAATAAATTGGCAATCATGAAGTGCCATGCAAACTAATGATAGCAGAAAAGGCTATGCTTAACGGACATTACTAGAATATGTTGGAATATTGATGGGTGATAGTGCAGGCTTGAGTTGTTTGTTGAACGTGACCGGAGCATAATGAAGACTGGTGCATTCCAACTAATAGGCACAGCATCTGCACAAATTGCATAACCAAGGTTATAATAATGAGGCCGGTGATTTCATCAAATTTATAATATTGTTAGAGTATGCCGTTCGTGAGAAATCAGAGGTAACTAAACTGGCGTTCAAGGCCTTCAATTGGTTCAGATGTTAGGAAATTCCTTTGATATCAAAGGATATCAAAATAATGAACATGACTATTGTCAATGCTTGTTATACATGAACAGCCTGAGACAAATAAATATATAATAAAATGAAAAGTATAAAATTAAATGAATAATTGAATATCCTTTGACAGAGGTTCCCAAACTTTTTTGACCCAAACTGGTCTACTTTTCACACAACTACTAGTTGAAACTTCTTGATGAGAGAAATAGACAAGTGTAATAGAAAAAAAGATTGTTAAGAAATAATCTTTTGATAAACGTCAAGGAATTGAGCCGAAAGAACCGTTATACTCATAGCTGCAAGAATCAACTACTCACTTTGAAACTATTCAGTTGATTAATAGTTGAAATGCTAGTCATGAATCTTGAATGAACATCAGAAATCGCTTGGAGTCGGAAGAATTTCGACATTTCTCTTATTTGAAATTTCACTTTTTCTACTATTTCATCGTCAGTCGAGAGACTATTTTTTCTCATCAATAAAGTGGAGACAAGTTGAACATGGGAATAGAAGGAGATGATGAATGGTTGTGTGCGAGAGAGGGATGGGATTCCAGAAAACTAGGCTGATTTTCCGGTACCGAATAAAATGTTTGCTCTCCATTTAATCAGTGATATAAAAAAGTTGTACGGCAATTATGAAGAGCGAATAGCATTCAGAATTCTGCGGTATGCAGGGAGCTTCACAGAAGTCGAGACCTGCACTGTTGGTTCGCTTGTTGATGCTACTGTGACAAAAACTCATTTATATCTTAATACAGCATTCCCTTGGTGACATTAATGAGCCATCAACTCATTATTCATATGGAAAAAGGTCGGCGGCGACAGTGTTCTTGGCTCCTTGCGAGTGGGAATTTTCGATGATCAATGGATGACAAACTTCAATTACAAAGTTGACTGCCGATGACCACCCACCGACAAATTCGCCACAGTTTGTTCTCACCAAGCTCCGACAATTACTCCAAATAAGTACATGGTTGATGAGAGTGTAATTTGAAATTGCAAACATCACTCATGTTGAGCTGGGGAGAATATTTGTGGTAGGATAACTAGATTTTTAAGGTCAGGGTTATGATTGATCAAAATCTTCCTGAAAATTTAGGTAAATTATTTACTACCTTACTGTTTTGAAGGTTGAAGGTGATTTTGTATACCTGGGCTCCCTCGTCGATGGTGAAAACGAAACAACAAAGGAGGTGGAAAGGAGAATTCTCCTGTCCAGCAGATGCTTCTATGGTCTCTCCAAGTATATAAAAACAAAGTGCTGAGCAGAGCCAAAAAGTTTAAAATCTATCGCTCGCTAATCCTGATTTTGATCATACTCATGTATGGCAGTGAAACATGGACACTGTCCAAAAAAGACGAGAGCCAGCTCACAGTTCTTGAGAGGAGGGTGCTGCGAAGCATGTGTGGTGGAATAAAAGTGGATGAGACCTGGCGGAGGAGGAAAAATGAGGAGCTCTACCAAGTATATTGTGATCTGATGTGGTTAAAATGGTAGACTGCGATGGGCTGGCTGGCAACCTTATTGGGGCAGATGAGACATACCCATGCTGTACTCATGCTGCAAGGGAGGCTCGGACCAGGAAGGCCTGTTGGTGGGCGCTGAATGGACGCTGTTGACATCGACGCACAAGTGATGATTGCAGCCACAGGTTGGAAAGCGACGGTGGAACACAGAGACGAATCGAGGCGAATACTGGAGGAGGAGGCCAAGACCTGTAGCGGGTTGAAGCGACACGGATGATGATGATTTACTACCTTATTACTAAATTATTTGGGTAAATTATCTAATTTACTATTATAATTTTTACAACCATAAACTCATTTCTGAATAGGTAGACTGCAACTGTAATGTAAAGAAGTGGAAGATAATGGATTACCGTACTTTTTCAATTCCCCTGCGTGTATGTAGGCTGTTTGATTTCAAGATACCTCCCGTGTTCAATTGACTCATTTTCTCTATGAATTATGAATTTGTTATTCTATCTTGTTTGCTCTATCGATGGTTTTAATCTATTCTCATGTCATAAAATAGGCCTAAATTGAAAATTTGTTGAAAAAACTGGATTTTTCCATAAAGCTGGACTTGTTTCATATTAGAGGAGTAGTTTCCAGGGGAATACTGTATTGTAAACATATTACAATGTATTTTATTGTAGAATGTACACTTTCTGGAAATAAAATGAATGTGAATTGAAGAATTGAATATTGTGCTGCTACAGACTGCTAAATTCAAATACATAGTTCTGAGATGAACAACTCTAGAAAAAAATATGTAACAATACTGAAATACAGGACAACTATAATAATTTATGAATTCTCCACTTGTTATACTTGGAATATTATTTGAAATAATATGGCATGTCTATTTTCGGCCAATTACAGCCTTCATTGGATGAAAGCTAATGGCCAATTTTAAGGCTTCACCCATATACTATATTTTATTCTGCTGCACAATATACAAGCTCTTAGTATATCAGTGATATGCCAGTATATCAAACTGTTTTCAATAAAATAGTGGTTTTGATAGCATCGAGTAGTTTTATTTCGATGAAAGATAGATTTTGTAACTTGGTAACAAACTTCCTAGAATACTTCACTTCAAATTCAAAATAGTAATACTGTTCAAGTCATTGTACCTAGAATGAAATCTTGGTACATTGGTTTAAGTAATGAATGGATAACCAGGTAGCAGGTTCTAGAGAAAATTGATGATTGGAAAAATTAATTTTTCATAAAATGAAATAGTTGGAAATTTTTGCTTATTTATTAAAATTTTGCTCAATTCAGATTGTGAGGCCGAATGACTGGACGAATATATTCTATTTGATTCCGGAGGAATAGTCGAAAATTCCGAATTGAAGATGAAACATCGCGTGACGTCGATTCAGCATGAAACCGGTCGAATTTCTTGAATCTGTGGAAATTTGGGAAGTCAGATGATACTCTTGTTCAAAAACAACATAAAAACTCAGCACAATCAGATAGCTTTCGTGAGATGTTCTAACAAATCTGTTTGAATCTAATCCATGCTGTGATCAGTCTCGTGTCAATACACGTCTGTAAACAAAAGAAACTATGCGAGTGAAGCAAACGTTGCTCCAGGGGGGGAGGGTCCGGGGGGAAGGAGAGGGTCTGATCCGTGTTCCTATTCCTCTCCTTCAGACAGAGTCTGTCGAAAGCTTGAGTCTGAAATTACCGGGTTGATAAGAGGCCCCGCCGGGTACGCGTCAGTAAGGAGTGCCCGACTGCCTCTTCTATACAATTTCATCTCCTATCAAAAATCAAGTCAACGAAATTTGGTTGGGAGTCGTTTAAAATGCAGAAAGTTATCTTCCATAATTCTTACATCCTGGAGTAATCAATCAGTCATAGTTAATAATTTGCTTCCATGACCTCTCTAGCTAATAGAAGCGGACCTTTTCCAGAATACTTGGAAAAATCTGACAGCTCTTTTACATTTTTTTGGAATCATGATACTCTCTACTACTAGAAATTATCGTTTTCTATCAGAAATTTCGAAAACAATTTGTTATTTTTTTCATAGTCATTCAATCTCAGCTGTTTTCCATGCATGCAATCAAGCCGGTAAACAGCTGTTTGCAGAACAAATAAACATATGATTCTTATTACAGCATACTCTACTGTAATGAAACCATATGTTTTCTTCACAGTCGAGTATGTTTCCTAGTTCTGAACAAAGACCTTAAAGAGATATAGAACCACAATGCCTATGCCTTCCCAATGATAGCTCTCACTTGAAATTGAAGGCCGCCATAGGGGTATTTTATCACGAGATATTATATTTATATATTGTAATACTATAGATTACAAAGGCAATGGTATGTAATAATCTTATAGGTTGCCCCCTCAATGGTCGATTTCAATTCCAAGTACGACACTAGCGCTGCATGTGAGTCTATGTATCTTTAAGGTCTTTGGTTCTGAACAGCAAAACTGCTCCAAAAAAAAACACCTTCAGCGCTCCAGGTGGAAGTTTTGTCTACTTTCACAAAATTCCTGATTCGGAATTTGTAAACTAGGTTATGTTTATAGAATGCATGTAGTAACTTCAGCACAAGCAGGTAATGTTTTCTATTTCTCAATTATTCTTCTTTAGATTATTATGTCAAAAAATAGTGTACGTTACTTGGACGTGAATGTCTTTTGCAGTGCTCGAATGAAATTCTAGTCTCGGTTAACGCCTCGACTAGAAAACATCATTCTCGACTGCAAAAGGCCCCTTCCCATCCTTCCTTGTGACGTAAGATACTATTGCAGTGCTCGAATGAAATTCTACGCCTCGACTAGAAACATCATTCTCGACTGCAAAAGGCCCATTCCCGTCCATGTGACGTAAGATACTACTACAGATTTTATCAGTGCTTGTATTTAAAAGAGTCTTTTGTACTGAGGTAGAGGGGATCAGTCAAAATATCGCAACGTCATCAAATAGAAAAGTACCTTCTATTCCGATTGATTGGTTGATTGATTCTATTCCATACCTACCTGTAGCTGATTTCTCCAATCGGTAACCAATACACACTATTCAGTAAGGGAACGCGACAACACTTTTACATTTGTTTGGAACTAATGATGTTCTCTACTACTAGAATTACTAGTTTTCCACAAGAAATTTACAAAACGATTTGTAATTTTACAGATTTTATCAGTGGTTGTATTTGTATTAAAAAAAGTCTTCTGTACCGAGATTGAGTGGTAGAGTGGATCTGTCGAAACTTTGCAACGTCATCGAATAAAAAAGTAAATCTATTCTATTATTTTAACCCATCCGTTGCTGATCTCTCCAATCAGTATCCAATATGCACCACTAAAATAATAAAGAAACGTGAAATTCATAATTTGGTATAATTATGTTTAATTTAAATGTTTTAACTTGGTATAGATAATTGTATAATATTATGAAATATTATCAGGGATTTTTTTTATTGCTATATCTTGTCAGCTGCACAAATAAGAGGTGGATAAATGGTTCTGACTATTCATCAATATTATCCAAAGATCAAGTGACTATTTGAATTTAGGACTGTAGATTCTTATCAATATTAAATACATGCAGGCAAGAGTGATTAGTGATCACTTGAAATTTGGATTATGTTCATCCAATACTAATTAAATGTTATTTGAGAAATGTATGAGGCTGGATGGATGGTATGTTTCGCACAGAGATTAGAATTTGCCTTAAAAACAAAATTTTCTGGATATCAAAATCTGATTAAATCTTGAAAATGGAGGAGCTTGGAATTCTCAAATTGTTATTTGTTGGTCTAGCAATCAATTTCTATTCGATTCTTCCTTGAATCTAGTTGAAACCAACCTAATAGATTCTTAGAAAGAGACCATCAATATTCATTAACCTACCTGGTACAAATTGAATTAATTTTTAAACAGGTTTGTTGGGAACTGGAGATTGGATTCAGAGTCTTTCAAAACAAAATGCTCAGCTCGATATCAGATCTACATTGAAATAGTCAATTGGATCTCGTTTATTTAATTATAGAATCACCCAAAGGATGAACATATATGGTGATTGATTCAGATATCGAGAAATGCCAATCACTGAAGAATAGAATGCTATTCATTGATTTATTGCAATAATGATTATTAATGAGTTTACTGGTATCGAAATTCTAGTGAGTCACTGCTGTTGATAATTTTGGAAGACCATAAACTTTGGTAGACCTACTAGTAGTGTTCATGCCTTGAATTTTGCGTCCCCTTGGCACTTTTATTTCCCTGCTTATGTGGGTGATACTCAAATAAGCATAAGTACCAGGCTTGTGCTTAGATAGTATGATGAGAGATGAGAGCATTCACAGGATTTGCGGTGGGCTTTCAACCACCAGGAAACGATGTTCAAACTTATAAATTAATTATATACTTAACAGTGTTATTTCAAGTGGTCACCCTTTCAACAGGAGTACCAGGGTCATTGCTTCTCTCAACTTATCTGAAATATAATATACCAGCGCAGCCAGGGAATACACTGATGATTCACTTAGAGTGAATCCTAAAATGAAAAATATATTATTTATCTGGATTCATTCTACCAATCAGTTGAATACCCAAATTATTGATGTCTCATTATTCAAATATCGCTTCAATTAATGATTTATACAAGGACCATGGAGATTGAGGCGTGAAAAGAGATAAGAAAATTATTTATAAAACAACGTAATAACGTGAACATTAAAGGAAGAATCATTTCCTTTTATGATTAGGCTAATACAAGAAGATTTTGAATAAACAATTCCAGTCATTAGTAGTCACAGAGAAAAGAACCAAACTCTTTTCTATCTTCTGTGCCCTATGGAAGAGTGAATTGTCATATCAGTGAGATATTCTTCGAGAATCATGATAAGAGCTGAGATGCCCCTTCAAACATCGAGATGCAACAGGCGTGTCCCGCATAACTGCAGTGTAGCAGTGCAGTTCATGACAGGCACTTTGTAACAAATTTCGTCCAGATTGTTGACAGTTCAGTATCAGGAAAATCGGACACAATCTGTCTTTGTATCGTAACGTTCCGTTGCACCACTCCTGGCTACTTGTGTGACAGAGAAGCTGTGTTTCGCTGGAGAGGAACGAGAAGGATGAAGGATGGGGGATGCTGAATAGATATGCAGTTACTAACTATAGTTTATGTTTGTATAGATATAGTTGTGTGGTTGGATTCTGGGGACTTGAACCGTCCATTGCGGTCTGTGGTGGAATGAGAAGAGGACCAGCTGTGTAGGAACCAGACTGTACCTGGCCAGAGAAAGAAAACCTGCTTAGTGTTGACTGAG
This sequence comes from Nilaparvata lugens, assembly GCF_014356525.2. Taxonomy (NCBI): domain Eukaryota; kingdom Metazoa; phylum Arthropoda; class Insecta; order Hemiptera; family Delphacidae; genus Nilaparvata; species Nilaparvata lugens. The sequence continues at coordinate 14,465,481 of NC_052507.1, read as the reverse complement.
AGGTGAGTGGAGGGGATCTGTTGAGGTCACTCTTGTATCGCTCCTCGTTCATCCGCCAGTCCTTTCAGTCTGGTCTGCTCTGTTCGTGCTCTCTCAGCAGGCGAGATTCCAACATAACTTCGCCGAATTACCGCGCCTTTGCTCAAAACTTTTCAACAAATCTAAACAAAAGTATTAAACATTCTATCGAACCGGTACAATTTCACCCCTAGTGTATGTGCATCAGAAAGTTGACAGTGCGCTAATACCATTGCGGTGCCTTGGTTGTTGTGAAATCAGTGCCATGCCATGACTGCGGGACATGGATTCCTTCTGCCATCTTGACCACCGAGTAAGTATCTTTTCTCGTTATGAACTTTCTTCATCTTCTACACATCTGAATGCAAACTCGTCATTTCTCTCGGACTGTTTCGGTTGAACTTCAAGTAGTGGACTTGAAGATCGAAACGTCTTTTTTACAGTTATCAATTCAACACGTTGCTTGTCTGACATCTATAGATAGCTGTCAGATTGTTCAACTGTTCACCTCTCCATCATCATCGTCATCTACATAATAATTTCTAAACTTTTGGATTCGTACACTCGTCAACTTCTGTTGTTCCAGTCCTTTGTTTGCATTATGATATAATTATTTATACTGTATTGAAGAACGTTTTAAACAATCCACAATCGGCTCACGAAGTTTGAAAGAATTTCCGGAATTTTGAAGTTGCCAGCCACATTATTTTGTTTTTGTTATAGAACTAACTTACTAAACAGATTAATTGCAGATTTTTTAGCTTTGAATAGTTCGTACAGTGTTATAGAAGGCAGTAGTTCATAAACAAGTTTCAAAGTTAGGTTAGGTTCAATGGTTGGAAGATCTTCTGCCACGGAACACGAATTGAGTTGCTAAACAGTAAAATCAATCATTTCTATAATGATTATTATATACCCATTCATTTGTGATTGTTCAAGTTCGAAAAAAAGATCTACCTATAATAAAATGAATTTAATTAAGAGGATCACAACCAGTTTACGGCGGATTTGTATAACTATTCTCATCAGAATCTGATGGATTCATTAAAATTGAGTTTCAAAAATCGGAAGAAAATGATAATAATATCGATGACCTGGCTGGCTCAGTTCTGGTGTCAGATCAGTTTTCAGGTCGTACTGATAAATTTCAGAGCTTCTGACACATGACCTAGGCCTAACGACTTCCCTTTAGGCAGTCGGGACCGACGACTCAACGTGTCCATTCGAACCACGGTAGTGTCCGTGAAAAAATATCTTGCCCGGGCCGGGATTTGAACCCAGGCCTCTGAATTATAAATGATGGTGATTCAATCTCCATTAATATAAGAAGGAAATTTATTGAGAAACAAGAAATTTAAATAAATGCAAGAGTAAATTGTAGATGGATGTAGTGAAACTATGGTATACATTCTTTACTCCCTTGATACTTCTGGCTGCTAGACTCGCAGCTTGATTTTTTTCAAGACCAAAACTTTCAATGGATTTCAATGTAATGACAATTCATTGCTTGACCTAAAGCTTAGAGATCTCTTCGAGCCATTAAGTTTTACTTTAGTTGGTTACTTTAGTATTGAACTTTAAATTTATTCCAAATTAATTCAAATTCAATTCAAATCAAATTCATTATTTACACATTGTTGCACAAAAAGTTAATTCTATCAAATAGTGTATCGTCAAAAATGAAATCAAAACATAAAACATATATGTCATACAGTAGGCTAGGCCACTACATCAATCATGTATAGAATGAGTAATTTCTTGTATTATTGTAAGGTTCCATTTTCAAAAAACTCGTCAACACTATAAAATGCCCTTTTTACCAAAAAAGAAAAGACATCTTTTTTGAAATATCTGCGATTTCTACCCCTTGATTGCAGATGGCAATGTAACTCCCATGTAACTAGGCTTCTTCTCCAAAAGCCTTCCATGTGAGGCTATTAACTAAATAGAAAGAAAAATAAAAAACTCAGTACCCTTTTTGAATTATTTTATTTTCAATTGAAAATGGCATCAATGTTGAAACATGTCAATTGAAAATGGCATCTATGTTGAAACATGACTTGTGATAAAATCATTCAAAAAGGGTACTGAGATTTTTATTTTTCTTTCTATTTATATTACAAGTAGCCCTATACTGAAAAGAGATGAGGCTATTAACCTACGTGTGTATATTGGAAACATCCATCGTTGTACAACTATTGGCTCGGAAGAGATCAGTGAAAAAATAAGTGATTAGTAATATGTTTCATCTGCAATGAAACTCCCACTTCGATATTGAGTTAAACTCATCTAGAATAAATCTCTTTTCAACAGTAGGCCTAATCAAGAAAGATAATTTCATCAAGTAATTCCAGGGCAGGATCACTATCAAGAACAAGAGAAAGGAACAAAAAATATATCAATAAGAATATCTGATAAGGGGAAAAAGTAGAAGGTAACTACTAGAACATGAGGAATGGAATATTATGATGAGAGTTGATGGACCACCACTGGCAAAGTCAATTAGTAGGCTAGAGTAGTAAACTGAAGTTATTACGATTGATTTGTAGAAAGAAAATCACTGAACACTTATAATGCGTGTAGGTTTATTATCACTCGTGAATAATACAGGTTGTTGAGATCAAGGATGACGGTTTTTGTGATATCTACGAGATGGGAAAAAATTATGCCAAGATGCCGGTTAGTGTTGGGCTGCATGACGAAAAAGCTGTCTCCTCTTTGAATGAGTTGAATACAGCTTCTCGCACATTTGCCTCAATGAACAGAGCCGAGCCGAGCAGGATGTGATCGAGATGAAACCCATAGAGCATAACGAAAGGCGAAATTCAAAAGGTGTGCAAAGGATAGCTGGAAGAGCTCCACTGTCACATTCTTTCGAATCCCCACCCTTTGTATGAAGAAAAGTCCATGTCGAACTAGTAGACAAGACATTCCTTTACAACCTCCTATTCTTCCATCACATTCTCTCCCCACTGTAACTAATTGAAAAATGCACTAACAATCGCTTTGTTCTCAATGGACGTATCAATCTCTTTGTGTCTGATATCACGAAGTTTTTTTACAACATTAAAATGCAAACTACCTGATGCAAGGAATAAGTAATGTGTTGAGCTTTCAAATTGCAAAATGAATTATTCATTGCTTGAACTCAATATAATATGAGATTCATAGAAGTTGTCAATAGAGTTTGAATTGATCCAGGACAATCACTAATATATTTTATACAATACGATATAAGAATGACATTATTAGAGCTGAATAGATCCGGGAGATCTCTTCTTTTCTATCTCTTTTCATTCTGTAACACCCTACAACCCCCACTCCTCGTGAACTAAGCCTAAATAAAATCAGTTTTCTCTATAGTGAGGTCCACGTTGTAACATATTTAAATCTGGGTAGATAAAAAGCCCTAACAGAAATAGTAATAGGTCTAAAAATAAAGTAATTGGCTAATATCGCCAAGCAGATAATAAACAAGATTAGATAGCATCAGCTTGTTCTGGCTAAATGGTACAAGAACCTAAAAAGGATTTGAAGGAAGTTTATTGCTCATAAATAGATTATTATATAAAATATTTGAAGATTGAGGTTATGTAGTTGTATTCACGGATCGGTGACCTAGAGATCGATCAAACCGAAGAACGTAGAATCTGACCAAAACCCCTTGGCAGAGCTTTATTGCATTCGGATGGTGTGCAATGTGAAAAAACACCCGTCCACGTGGCTAATTATTAGTTAGCATGGAATTAATATTAATATATAGAATATTAACTAGCATGCAAAGAGCATAAATAAAAAACCAAATAAAAATAATTTAATGTATTTAGGAAATAAGAGTTACCCGGCGCATGAATACCTAATAAAATTTGCATGCACCAATAGTAAAACGGCAGTTAATAGGCGGCAACTGTAGGCCAATTCAAAAATATTTATATATATTTATATAAATGTACTAGATTTTGTGTAAAAATTTGTGTAATCTATGTTATCAATATGGCTCGAATGCAAAGAAATTATTAATCATATAATCTAAGCAATATTTTAGCATTTTTTGTAAGATCTATTTGAATTTAATGGCGGAGGATTGAGATATTTAAATTTTATGCTAATTTGAAAGTCGGAAAGAGGATCTGTAAAACTTGAGAAAGAAGAACCAGACTCGCCAGCCAGATGCCACCATAAGAGGACCCCAAATATTTTAGAGCGAAGTACCTTATTAATAATTTTGTAAAAATTTAAAGTTAAAGTAAATTATTAAATTTCTTAAAAGACTTCGTGATGCTATTGTGAAGCAGAAGTCATTTTTCATTTTTATTAAATTTATAACCCTTGGAGGAGACGATCCGGCTACCATATTCCCGGACCACATGGAGTTGGATCGATATCGGCGGCTTACAAGAAGATTTTCGACACGTGAGTGATTTAAATTTGAATTTAGTGATGGGCGCCCTAGTGCTTCGAAATAATCTGATGATCAAAGCTAGCTCGCCGAAAGGGTTATTATAAATTAAGAAATTAATAAGAGTAATACTTGCGCAAGTAAAAATTAGTATTAAAGGTATTTAATTGAAAGAAAAATATATAGATCAATATTTTAGAAATTTCTATTTAATCAAAGAAGTACGAAATCTAGGCTATCAAACGTATGCATACAATATTTAATTTTTTGCAATACAATTGCGATAATTTATCATAGTTCTAATTCACTAGATGAATGGCTCTACCTATTCCGTCAGGTGCCGAATCTTGCACCCTGAGATAAAAATATATATTCGATACAAATAAATCTACTAAATACTAGAGATTTTAATATATATATATATATTTGGATTATTAGTGGCTAATTATCAAGCTGATCTTAGAGCACACATTTTTTGATTGAATTATTCAAGTCGACAAGTATTAGCAAGCGCATATCGCAGCTACATGCAACAGAATGCATATGATTTTAAGATAAAGGCACATGGTAATGATTCGTGCCATAAATCTAGAATATAAAGTTAGCCTGTGATATTTTATTGATTTCAATTATTGTTCTATTTTTATATTATATTTTTTATCGCTCTATATATATTTTTTGCCTCGATTGATCTTTGCATTATTTGTGTAATATATGTGTGAAATTTTCATGGTGTGCAATTTATTTTTTATTCCTCATCTCTATAGTATAAGTATCATTTTTATATATATTTATTATTTATTGAATTACAAGAGTTATAGGAGAAGCCCATATCTAGGCTTATCAAGATTTTTTAAGACTGAATACTATTAGAAAACCACGCCCTAATTATATTAAATCTCATGCTTTACCGACTGATGCCAAGCAGGAGGCTAATCGTTATTTAAATATAAAGAATAACGTGACAGAAAGACATGTCGCCCAACGTGATAGGCCACGGATACGACAGAAAGACATGTCGTACCAACGTGGGACTGATGATGAGAGCCGAGCTCATTGAATAATTATTTGAAATTAAGTCAATAACCATATTGAAAATTATAGATAACTTATACGAGTATGAGGAAAACTGGTGAAGTAAAATTTGTATTACTTTTTGGGGAATCAATAGCTTTAAATAAAGAGAAATTATATGTTTTAAAGAAAATTTTTTATTATTGTATGTAAAAAAGAAAATATATTTTATAGAGAGAGCTATTATATTTTATAGGCCTAAACTGCTAGTCAGAAATCAATGAATAGTATTATTATATTATAAGAGCTTAAGTAATAAATAGGTTACCTGGCTTGTAATGTCCATAGGCCTATCCTCATTTGTGTCCTTATTAATGCCTTGTTGGCCAAAACTTTCACTTTTTTAACAAACACTTGACACTTAATCCATTTTTAAAATATGAGTCTCTTTTCGTCCACGCAAAGTAAGGTAGCAGACACACTGCAGACGGCGATAGTAGCGGAGATCGACGCTGAGGGGGGCGCGATGGAGTCCAACGCCCAGATATCTTCAATCACCGCCAAGAATCCTGTGAACAGTAATAAACCGTTAAATGTCTCCCAAGAAGCAATAAGGAGGGTTATAGTAGAGGGGATGATCAAGTCATTTTAGAAAAAACAATGACCATGGTAATGAAGGACTTGAAGGCGGAAATGAAGGAAATGCGGGAATCATTGAAGGATACATCGGTAAGAACGGGTAAGGAAACTGCAGACACAATACCAGCATCTACCGCTGAAAATCAAGAACTAATTACAACCGATTTAACAGCAAAAATAGATACTGTCACTTGTGAGTTAAACGAAAGAATAGATAACCTACCAGCACAAAACACTTCACAAATTCATGAAATAGCTACAAACAGGAACAATAGTCAACTTATTTCCATAAATAAACAACAGAATAGTAAATCTACACAAATAGCTCACCTAAATTCTGATATAAATCAAAACAAAGTACAACTTAATTCATTGGAGACAGCCGTTGGAGAACAGCAATTATTTTCATCTGAATTAAATGCCGAAGTAGTAGATAATGAAACAGAAGCTTCTAGTCATTGGAAACAGGCCCAAGAGAAGTTAGTACAACTTGAAAGTCAAATACATCAATTTCCGCACGAGAATATAGAGCCTATTCCCATAGCAACGTTTGATTCACTACACAGTTTCAATGAATTAGGCCGTTTTGACAATACAGACCGCTATCTCCAACCTAAAGAATTTATAGATCAGATAAAACTAATTCAATCATTAACACCCACCTCTTGGAATTTTTGGCGTCTTCGTTTGACTAGTTTATTGATTGGCGAACCCCTGATGTTCTTTCGGAGTAGAGCCATGAATTTACATCATTGGATGAGTTTGTAGCTGTCTTCCTGGAACAGTATTGGAGCAGAAGTAAACAGTTGGACGTGCTAGCGGACATTATCTCATGCGATTTCAACCCTAACTTAGATGGTGCATGTACCACTTTCGTCACTGCCATACAGTTTAAAAATTCTCAATTGAGCGAGCCCATTAATGAATCGGCATTAGCAAGTATTATTTTAAAGAAGCTACCGTATCAAGTTAGAATGGCACTCGCCACACAACCCATTACTGATTGTAAGCAGCTGATAAATCATTTATATGGCATACAGTCTGCAATGGCAATATCAAACCACCGTTCAGACCAGAGATACGCACCAAATCAACATAACTCAAAATTTAATCAGTATAACAGCCAAAATTATGAACCGGTATCATATGATCGCTACCGATCTGCTCCTCAATTTGAACGCCGCTATGAGCACAGGCAAAATGGTAACTGGAATAATGAAAAATTTCAAAATCGCACAACCAACCACTATGCCCAGCAGAGCAATCGTAAGAATCACTATGATGGCCGCGATCGATTAAACTCACATAATAATCATACTCAGAACAATTACAACAGAAATTATAAACCGCCACCTCAACAATTAAGCACAAATAATTATACATTAGCACATGCAATAGGATTGAATCAACAAAAAATCCGGAACCCAGCACCCAACGACCCGCCACCAGATATACAGAAAACTACAGCTAATAAACCAGGACTATATGATACCCCCGATATAACAAGCACAAGCTCAAATGAAACAAACCAAGAAAAGCAGGATATTTCAACGTCATACACCACATTCAGAATTGATTTACCGGAGACTTTGTTACAAGAAACACAAGATAACCCACACCAGACACACAGGATCCCATACAAGACAGCCTATCACAAAAAACCGCGGCCCAACATGCAATTAAAGCCAGCCGCAAGCATCAGCCTCTATTAAGTTTCCTGTTCCCCACCGAAGAGCAACCTGCCACCGAAGAACCACTGCCAAAAATAAACAGTTGCCATGAGGAGACCGCCACCATGTATCCGCACACCACCCCCGCGCATCATTTGACCCCACAACAGACCAAGGACCCGGACCAAGAGGACGACACCAGGGAGGACGGCATCCATGACCCGAGAAGCATGCATCGCAAGGCCCGGAGACGGAAGCGCCCGAGGACACCCGGCCGATATCAGGACGAGGAGGACAGCATACAGGACCGAATGAAGAACATGCATCGCAAGGCCCGGAGGCGGAAGAAACGGAGGAACCGCGCGCACCGATGGAGGCCGCATACACGGTACAAACGCCCGAAGAGGACACCGGACCGACACCGAGGAGAACAGGAACAGAGCATGCATCCGCGGCACATACGCTTCAAGAGAGATATTGAGCGATGGGACCGGAAGAATGGGCTAAGGAAACGGGATAAAAACGGATCAAATAAATGGGATAGAACCGAAGCTATTAGAAGGACTACTATCGATTCATGCGCGGACAATAAATTGGATTACTTGTGGGAGCTAATGAAGAATGGAAAGTGTCTAAGAAGAGTGAGAGAAATAAGGAATTATACTAATAAAATGGAAGTACCTGGCTATATGTTGAGTGATTATATTGTTAAGAAGTTGATAAATGTTTTGATATGGTGTGTAATGTTTGTAATAATGGCTGTGATATTAATAAAAGACTGTGTTGTAGATAGGATGGAAAATATTATATTGTTATTATTAAAAGAATCCAGTATTGATGAATGGAAAGTTAATATTATAAAAATAGTTATTGTTGTGAGCCTACTAATTATAATGAACCGAGATCAAGAATATTAAATGATAATGAAAGGGATGATGAGTTAAGAGTACAGATTGATTGGAAAAAGAATGGATTAAAAGGAATTATCATAAATGAAGCTTGGAATTATTTAAAAAAGTATACAAGATACAAGGGCTTTAAATTTGAGAAAGATAGATTAATAATAGGACAGCCTCAACAATCAACAGCAGATAACCAACCGGCCTACAGCAACATCTATAAACAGAATGCAAGAAGATGCAAGTAAATCACAACATTTTCTACATGCTATATTGTCAAATTTGAAATAATATGATAAGAAATCAAAGAAAACATTATTATCAAACCGATTACTAACCTTCCTTAATAAATTTAATCTTGGTATAGGACCGCGTGGCAACAATCCAATGTTTTAATTCCTTCCAGCCGTTAGAAGCCTGCAATAAGAAAAAGAATAACTTTTAAATATGTAATTAAATTATATACATCAGATAAAAAAGGACACAAGCGGGGATAGTAAAATTAAAATTTGTTAATTACCTTTTTAAGAGAAAAAATTGAGCAGTTAGGTTAGTTATGAAAGTCGATAGCAAATTCTGATGTAACATGTAACACTATGAATTGTAGAACAGCGAACAGCTGACCAAAGCACCCAAATCAAATGAATGTAATATCTGTTGAACATATGTTATAAAAAGAAATACTGTACCCAAAAAGTTATTTATTATTGTTATTTATTATATTTATTAATGTCGATATATTTATTTATATGTTTTTATATTTATTACTTTTAATTATGCCACGTTTGTTACCTGAAAAGACTTAAAGTGAATACCAGTTACAAAACCAAAGAGCCATTAGCAAAAGAAAGTATTGTACCTGATGTATAGAAAATTATTTATATTAAGACCTAAGAAATACTATAAGATATAAGCCCAGAAGTTTATGAATCGAAATTATTGTCTAAAAGGAATCATTTATGAGAATTATGAAATGTGTGTAGTTAAGTTGGCGGCCCTGCAAGCGGCGAATTTAAAAATTACTGTGTTGTAAATGTTGTCAGGAGGAGTGCGTTTAGAAGTTTATATTTATGATATTTTTATGTGTGTTGAAGAGGAGAATTTGTTATTGTTTTTGATAAAAGTATAAAGGAGATGCAGCAAATATGTCTGCGATCTGTGATAGAAGTAGGAGAGTATAATTTATAAATAAAGTATAGTGTATATCAATGTATTGAAGGGTGGGTTTTCATTAAAAACATTGTGATTCTCAAATATTTTGAATTCAAACCCAGGGGCGCGTGTAACATATTTAAATCTGGGTAGATAAAAAGCCCTAACAGAAATAGTAATAGGTCTAAAAATAAAGTAATTGGCTAATATCGCCAAGCAGATAATAAACAAGATTAGATAGCATCAGCTTGTTCTGGCTAAATGGTACAAGAACCTAAAAAGGATTTGAAGGAAGTTTATTGCTCATAAATAGATTATTATATAAAATATTTGAAGATTGAGGTTATGTAGTTGTATTCACGGATCGGTGACTAGAGATCGATCAAACCGAAGAACGTAGAATCTGACCAAAACCCCTTGGCAGAGCTTTATTGCATTCGGATGGTGTGCAATGTGAAAAAACACCGTCCACGTGGCTAATTATTAGTTAGCATGGAATTAATATTAATATATAGAATATTAACTAGCATGCAAAGAGCATAAATAAAAAACCAAATAAAAATAATTTAATGTATTTAGGAAATAAGAGTTACCCGGCGCATGAATACCTAATAAAATTTGCATGCACCAATAGTAAAACGGCAGTTAATAGGCGGCAACTGTAGGCCAATTCAAAAATATTATATATATTTATATAAATGTACTAGATTTTGTGTAAAAATTTGTGTAATCTATGTTATCAATATGGCTCGAATGCAAAGAAATATTAATCATATAATCTAAGCAATATTTTAGCATTTTTTGTAAGATCTATTTGAATTTAATGGCGGAGGATTGAGATATTTAAATTTTATGCTAATTTGAAAGTCGGAAAGAGGATCTGTAAAACTTGAGAAAGAAGAACCAGACTCGCCAGCCAGATGCCACCATAAGAGGACCCCAAATATTTTAGAGCGAAGTACCTTATTAATAATTTTGTAAAAATTTAAAGTTAAAGTAAATTATTAAATTTCTTAAAAGACTTCGTGATGCTATTGTGAAGCAGAAGTCATTTTTTCATTTTTATTAAATTTATAACCCCTTGGAGGAGACGATTCCGGCTACCATATTCCCGGACCACATGGAGTTGGATCGATATCGGCGGCTTACAAGAAGATTTTCGACACGTGAGTGATTTAATTTGAATTTAGTGATGGGCGCCCTAGTGCTTCGAAATAATCTGATGATCAAAGCTAGCTCGCCGAAAGGGTTATTATAAATTAAGAAATTAATAAGAGTAATACTTGCGCAAGTAAAAATTAGTATTAAAGGTATTTAATTGAAAGAAAAATATATAGATCAATATTTTAGAAATTTCTATTTAATCAAAGAAGTACGAAATCTAGGCTATCAAACGTATGCATACAATATTTAATTTTTTGCAATACAATTTGCGATAATTTATCATAGTTCTAATTCACTAGATGAATGGCTCTACCTATTCCGTCAGGTGCCGAATCTTGCACCCTGAGATAAAAATATATATTCGATACAAATAAATCTACTAAATACTAGAGATTTTAATATATATATATATATTTGGATTATTAGTGGCTAATTTATCAAGCTGATCTTAGAGCACACATTTTTGATTGAATTATTCAAGTCGACAAGTATTAGCAAGCGCATATCGCAGCTACATGCAACAGAATGCATATGATTTTAAGATAAAGGCACATGGTAATGATTCGTGCCATAAATCTAGAATATAAAGTTAGCCTGTGATATTTTATTGATTTCAATTATTGTTCTATTTTTATATTATATTTTTTATCGCTCTATATATATTTTTTGCCTCGATTGATCTTTGCATTATTTGTGTAATATATGTGTGAAATTTTCATGGTGTGCAATTTATTTTTTATTCCTCATCTCTATAGTATAAGTATCATTTTTATATATATTTATTATTTATTGAATTACAAGAGTTATAGGAGAAGCCCATATCTAGGCTTATCAAGATTTTTTAAGACTGAATACTATTAGAAAACCACGCCCTAATTATATTAAATCTCATGCTTTACCGACTGATGCCAAGCAGGAGGCTAATCGTTATTTAAATATAAAGAATAACGTGACAACGTTATAACGGCAGTGGAGAAAGAAAGGAGAACAGCGTTGTCAATTCTCAGAATTTTACAGAGGATAGCTAATACCGGTATATCTGATGTAATATGAAATGTTTATCCTTGTTGAAAATAATCATACATTTTTTAATCGTTAACAAAATATTTTTTCCAATATCATTTGATAATAGATTTGCATAACTTAATTGAGATTAAATATTTGGTTGGTAAATTATATTTATAGTGTGTTAAAAAACAATCTGGCAACCTTGCGAAACTAAAAAAGGGTAGCGCTATCTGCTTTGTCGAATAATAGAAAAGGTTAGCAACATCAATGTTAATCAAATACTGGCATTGTAACGTGAACCTCACTATGTACAATAATTTGGTATAGGCCTAATTTCAATTCATACCAGTTTTAAACACTAGGATGGATTCGCAATTTGCGTAATATTATATGTCCACATTGAAGGCGACTAATCTGCAATTAAACTCCAAGATAAAAACCATATTCTAAAAGTAATTTTCGGAAATATCAACTATTTGCAAGTGATGTCAGTGATTGTAGGCAAAAGAGGTCTCTTTTCCAGCTAACTGACAGTGAAAACGTAGGTCTAAAATCAGCTGTTAGCTTCGACATGCGTTACTTGGGCTTTTCACACGCTTTTCACCGCTTCCAACTCAAGATTATAAGTTAACTGTATCCACATGTACGGCGTTGTTATTCTACCTAGGAAACATCCTAATTAGAGGTGTCTGTAGTTCAAATCATCTTCAAATCTTGCGTACCCCGGTGCGTATCGCATGACAGTGATCATGGGTGCGGGGGAATTTTTATACCATGGTTAAAATTGAAATTGGAACCACCTTACAATAATATAAGAAAACTTACAAATTATACTCAATATCAGAACACGAAGCTTCGCTCCAGAGTACAAAAGCATAATTTATATTTATTTATTGATAAACAGAACACATTTCTTTAAAATGATTGGGAAAGGACTAACAGGCACAACCCAAAACTGTATCTTCCCCGAATTTTGATTTATACACTATAAATAGTCAAAAAGTAGGTTGTTCCATACACTTGAATTCAGGTCCAATTTTCAGTCCAAACATTTGATAACAGAAACGTTCGATTTAAGATATTTTACAAACCAAATTGGATAACAACTCACTAATCACTTAAAACTGTAAAATATTTTTTTGTGTAGTTGAGAAGTTGATATTGTGGTAATTATTCATATTGAATGAAAAAGACTAAGAAATTGTCAAAAAACCAATATCAATAAATCAGTGGTTTTTTGACAATTTCTTAGTCTTTTTCATTCAATGTAAAATAATTAATAACATCGGAAATTTTTATATACTTCAATTTAGGATGATAGCTATACTATGTTTGCTACAATATTTGTTAATATAAATAAAAAAATAATGGATCTTTAATAAAATCATATTGTTGGTCATGTCAACAAATTAGATATTTTGATCAAGTCGTTAAACATTTCTAGATAATACTTCTCTTGAGATAAGCTGATTGATGGCAATAGTTCAACAGCTGAACATAATTCTGTCTCACTCACACACACGCATTCGCATCTTCCATTATCGACAGACGACGAAATTAGCAACTGTTTTTCCAAGGATGAATAATTATTATTATCCTTTTCTTGTCCTTCAGCGAGTTTTCCCAGGGATGCAATCCTAGTGCAATCGAATTTTCATATCATAAACCTACTTTGTTCCAAATTTCGTGAGAATAGTTAGAGCCGTTTTCAAGATCCATTGGACATAAGTAAATAAATATATACAGAAATTGCTCGCTTAATATATCTCGTAATAAAATAGGATATTATACATAATTGATGTAGTGACTTACTGTGTATCATAAATGTTTTATGTTTCGGTTTTATACTTCGACGATACAGTATTTGATACAATATAACTTTTTGTACAAGACTGTGTAAATGAAGAATTTGATTTGATTATTTTGTTGAATGATTAAATGGTTTTATTTGGTAAATTGTATCGTGGTTAAATCATTGAAATTGTAGCCGTCATGCCATTTGTACCGGTGTGGGCAAGGCTTTAGGTTGGAAACAATCATATTGGAAACAGTTATAGGGCTACAGTAAAATTATTTCTTTATTTATCAGTAGTTTCAATCCTTGATCGATGTAATCTGTTAGTAAGCAGCTAATTTAATATTCTTGATGGATTTACTTTCTCTAATTGCTCAACAAAATAAAAAATTACAGATTCAACTATAAAATACATTCAGTACATTTTATTTAAAATACAGATTTAACATTTAAAGTGCAAAGTGCTCTTTGAACACTGTTGTTTCAACTAGTTCAAGTGGTTTTTTTTAGAGCTGGCGGCGCTATAATCGCATGCAAATTTACCAATAAAGTCCATTGTCAACGTATTACTCGAAGCTTACAACTGGAACAATGTGCAATGCACTAGAATCCAGTTCGTAAATCGAATGGTACCAATAATTATGTTCACAACCAGGACTTGATAATACAAGTGAGAGCATACAGCACAGAGCATACAGTCGTCGCAGTACCGGAATTATTATGACACTTGGTTGTGGAGAGAGCAGAGCATAGAATAGCATAGCAGATCTCTCTTATTGCGTGTAACTAGTCGCCTCGTCTTGTGTCTCAAACTGCCCTGCTCTGTCTTTATTTAGTGCAGTGGTCTGGCCTCCCAACCTTGCTGCGGTTACTTTGCTAACTTCAGCTCAAGCAACAACATAAAATATAACTCGTATACAACAAGCGTAACTTTCAATTTTATATATCCTTCTAGGATGTATAATGAACACAGGGAGACACCATTATTACTGAAGTATGTAGTGCAACAGTCATATTAAACCACCTACATTAAGTTATCGAATTTATGGGCTAAGTACTCGGGAAGCTCAATCTTTATCAGATTGCTGCTCTGCTATGTAGGCTTCACTCGAATAAATCTGCTCCGGAAAATTGCCGTTCTATTACTCATCCGTCTATTACTATATATCCGTCTATATTATTCTTGTGGAATGGGGGACGGTTAAGCATTGCTGCCCCTGCAAGTATTAATTCGTGTGAGGGTTTGATTTATAGGCGTTATGCATTATCAATCAGATAGTGGCTCTAATACAATTACCTCAAGTGCAGCAAACTGTGCTGAAATTGATCTACTGTTTATTCAAGTTCAGTAGCGCTAGTAGATTGTAGATTATCATTGTTTATGAAATGTGACAAATCTTGCGAACCATGAGGATTTATTAGCAGAGAACCATGATAGCTCATTGTCATATTACACTCCTACGCTGCTCGTTCTCTATATACATCATAGCTTGATATTGTTGGTCATTCATTACTTTCATGTACGTATCAATCTATGTGGGTTACTAAGTCCTTGTAAGGATAGAAATAGCAAAAACATTGAATCAGAACAAAGACTATGAGTCACCAGTAGATATATAATAATTCATGATTATTTGAATAAACATTATTCTAGTGGGAAGAATTATATTCATTAATTTATATTGCAATAGAAAATACATTTTTTTATTTCCTTAGTTTTAATATAACTATACGAAGAATGAAACTAAGGTGTGAATTGATGGGCAGTTTGGTAGTCTTTTTTTCTATTTTAAATTTTACGTTAAACTATTTTTCGTGGATAATCATCCAATATATGAATAAAGAATTACAATAAAAATCTAGAATTATTATCCTTTTCCATTAAGAGGATTTTTTTCTATTTTAATTTCACGTTAAACTTTTTTCATGGATAATCATCCAATATATGAATAAAGAACTACAATAAAAATCTAGAATTATCATCCTTTTCCATCAAGAGGAAAGATTGGTGAAGCATCTAAGGATATTAGCCCATAAAATACATTGTATAATCTGCTGTAATTTATCCAATATGTATCATTAATATTATTGATGGTTATAGTACTGTCATAAGCCTCCACATGTTCCGATGAGTATCTCAAATTGATAGCTACAGTATTGTCATAAGCGCGTCAAGCCTGGCTCAAAGTATTCCTTACGTCATTTCCTCGTTTGATGTAATCATAGTCTTACCAAAATATGTATAAACAGAAAATATAATTTTCCACAAGGTTTTCTAAACTTGACAAAAATTGCTTATTTATTCTGAAGACATCGATTCATTTAATATCCTGGAGAGACAACATGCATGACTTGGCTTTGTTTGCTTCTGCCTTGAAGGTTAATTGACTGCAGTCTGCCTGCACAAATTGAATTTTGTGTTTTGAATTTTAAGGACCTCCTTTAACGGGCAATAAAACCTGGCCCCTTATTGGCCCTGCCCATGCTTATTTGCTTTATAGCCTTTTCGACAACCAACATGAATCGCGTTTTCAGATGCAAAAATTCTCTTGTCTTGTACGAAACAATTTTTGGAGTGATTATTTTTTATATTCGTCGTCGTGGTGTTGGTGTTGGGTTTCATGCATGAGCATTAATTTGTTTTGAACTGTTATGTAAAGCTGTAGTCGAAAGAGACGTGCGGGATTTTAATGACCTTCTTATGGGAATAATATGACCTATAAAATGCATCCAATCTGTGAGAAAATAGGGGTCGAGAGGCTCTCATTAGTTTCATACAAATGGTGTATGGTTTTACAAAAAACCTCGTAAATCTTACCACCATTTTTCCTTACACTCTAAAGAAACAACTTGTTAGTAGGCTGACTTTCTTTTGAAATGTGATTCGGAGCTTACAATGAATAACTCTTGCTTTAGAACTTCAGTCTCTAAATAATCGTTCCAGATTTCATACTGGTAGAATTTTGTTGTCGTGTATGGGCCACATTAGGCTTTTGTTAAAAATGTAACACACGGATGTTATGTGTCCTATCACGCTGAGCGAGTATGAAACATACTACTTCATGGAATTTCACTCCATCTGTAAACTAAGGCACAACTCACACTTACGCGACTCAAGTCGAGAAGAGACTGAAACTTTAGTCTGCAACTCTAGAGAGTGCAACTCTAGTCTCTTCTTGACGCAGCATGTATTTTCAATTGGTGACGTCGCGGAGACTAGAATCGACTGGTCTGAGTGTCACCATTTGGAAACACATGTGCTACGTCGAGAATAGACTAGAGTCGCAGTCTCTTCTCGACTTCGAATAGCGTAAGTGTGAGTTGAGCCTAATGAATAAAGATTGAGAATTAATTGATGTGCTTCAATTTTCCTAAACTTCTCACAAAATAGTACATCTTTTTCAATGTTGTCAGTTCCCATTCTTGATGTATTTTTACATCTTCAGATCTTGGTGAAGTATTCACCAAAGCTATCACACTCACAAGAACAATTTTATAGAGAGCATCACTCAACCGTCTTGGCCTTCTATTTTGACGTATCGAATGAATGACTCCTACATCCGAGACATGTCTGACATAATGTCGAATTGCAGTGACCTTCGCGGCTTGGTGCTTATGCAAATCAGATGCATAGGTGCAGTGCAATGTGAAATAATGCATATCGATTTGCATAGGCTGCGGCAGATTATTGGTGAGAGCGGGCGCAAGCCGATTTCACGGCTAAATGATCGCAACCGGCAAGTAACATAGTAAACCAGCTGCATTTTCATTGCTAATTGTCTGCCTCCCAGCGTGTAGTGAGTACCACAAAGAATCCGACCCGCTGCAATCAATTGAATACCAGCAGTAACCATTCTTTTATTCAAATACAAATACTTCATAGATTTGTTTGAGCCATGAATTTGATACTATTTATGTCCAACCTTATCCATGAATTGAATACCTCAAATGATATTATTTATTGATTATTTACTAACCAACAATATTAGACAACTACTATATTTGTCACGGATTAAGACCATTTTCGATTATTATGAATTTGGAATCACTTGCTGATTCATTACAAATATCGGGGCACCTAGCTTCACTCGTTATTTATTTATTGACTATTGATAAATCAAACACAATTCTTTAAAATTATTAGGGAAGGACAAACAGGCACAGCCGAAAACTGTTTATTCCCCGAATTTTTATTTATACACTATAAATAGTCAATAAAGTAGGTTTTGTTCCTTATACTTGAATTCAGGTTCAATTTTCAGTCCAAAAATTTGAAAACAAAAAGTTCTAATTTAGAATATTTACAAACCAAATTGAATAACAAAATAACACTCACTAATCACTTAAAATTGTCAAATAATGATCAACTTTGAAAATTATGGTAGATTTAGAAGGATTATCATGTCATGTCAACAAATCAGATTATTTCGATAAAGTCGATTAAATTGTCTAGCTAGATAATATTTCTCGCTGATTGATTACACAGCTGGAAATAAATCTGTTTCTCTCCCACACACGCATTTTCTGTTTCGACAGACGACGAAATTATCATCTGTTTTCCAAGGATGAGTATTGTTATCCTTTTCATGTCCTTCAGCGAGTTTTCCCAGGAATGAGACCTAGTGCAATCGAATTTTTATATCATAAACCTGCTATGTTCCAAATTTTGGAAAATCGTTCGTGATCCGTTGAACATAAATAACCAGATATAAAAATATAAACAGATATAAAGAAATTGCTCGCTTAATATAATAGGATAATACATCAAGAAATTGTAAAAACTTTCATGAGTCTGCTAGCTTGATATGAGCTTGCAGGTGGCAGGCTCGTATAGCTCACCATTTTATCATATCAGGCCAGTCTGGGGGTTCAGCACCTGGACTCCTAGAACCCAGAGTATGAACTTTCTTATAATAAGCCAGCAGAAATGATGTATTCACATTTCTATGCAAAAAGATGAAACATTCTATTGTTTTTTATAAGCTAGATCATCCTAACTCCATTGTATCTCGATTTTAAATTTTCAGGACTCTTCATCTCACTTGAAGAAACCTTAAATTTTTAAGTTGTGTTTCAAGTAGCAAGATAAGAGAAACATTATTTTACTGCCGTAATCAGTATCGTTCGTTGTGTCAGTGGTCAATATCATGCCTTATCATAATACTGTACCATGAAGTTGTATTTGAATAAAAGAATGATTACTGGTATTCAATTTATATAACTACTGTACATACAAGAATATCATGCACTGTTTAAAGTTAGATATTCTCGAATCATTCAGGTGGGATCTGAAAAACTCGAACACACTGAGCCAGTTTGGTCATACAATATTATTTATTCACTTCTTTTTTATGGTAATAAAATATCATTTTTCAAAATAGAAACGGTTAACAATTAGTAAGAAGGGCACAATATCAATGGTATTTAGTATGATTTTTATCGTATTCGGAAATTATTCATCACATCTTCATTATCTGATTCAAATTATTATTTTCTAATGGTAAAATGGTAAGGTATCTGTATCGATAGTAGTCCAAGATTTCTATTTTTCATAGATTGAAATCTTGAATGCCTATAGAAGGGTCACTATCAGGAGCGTTACAGAGGCAGCAAAGCACTGAGTTATCGCCCACTACATTCTTGGAGAGGCGGCAAGGCCCCGCCCCCCGCACCCTGCCTGAGGCCCCTATTCATTGTCTGACCAAATCGGGGGCAGCAGTCGGATTGGGAAAGTTACCGCCCCCACGTCATAACGCGCCCCTAATTAATAGCAGAACTCCGGCCGCCCTGAGCAAATCTGATTGCCCTGCCGATAAGGGCCACACAGCCTGCGTTTCACTCCATAAAGTTCAGGTTTCGATTGACTTATTTGTTCCTAACGTTATGATTGAGGCTCTATCTAAACGAAAATCTAAGTATCCTTCCAAAAACTCACTTTTTGCTCGCATTATCCCAGTTGTTCAGGCACATGAGAAAAACACAAAGATAATAACAATGATAATGTAATTTATTTTGATTATCGTATTATTTGGAGGGTTGAAGTTCGTGGAGAAAATATTGAGGAAAAGAAACAATGGAAAATATTGGAGAACGGTATGAGTATTTTTAATCACTCGAGTCACGATCCTGTAATAATTTATTATTGTTTTCTAATCAGAATTCCTTAACAATATTTGAATCATTGGAATGTCCTGTATTTGAAATTTTCAATCTATTTATTCATTTACTGGACTTAATCCATCTGTAAATCTCTCATTATATAGGCCTATTGTACATCAAGGTTTCGACCTAAAGCCTGATTTTCTAGAATGACAGTATATTACCTCTAAATAAATTCGCTAAATTCTAATAAATAAATTTTTTCAGTAATATGTTATTGATGACGCTTTGTGTCCTTCTCTTATCTATCTGTGTATCTTCTCTT
This sequence comes from Nilaparvata lugens, assembly GCF_014356525.2. Lineage (NCBI taxonomy): Eukaryota > Metazoa > Arthropoda > Insecta > Hemiptera > Delphacidae > Nilaparvata > Nilaparvata lugens. The sequence continues at coordinate 14,445,299 of NC_052507.1, read as the reverse complement.
ATTACCTTATTATTACTTATTATTTCACTTACAAGTTAGTTGGAATATTATTGATTGTTGTTTTCTATTTTTACACATAAATAAAATTTATTCCATTGACAATGCTTGTTCAAAATCATTGTACGTACGAGTATAATGTAACTCGGGCTTCTTAAAACATGAACTAATCAGTTGAATAGTTTTAAAGATGAGGTATGTAAATTAAGAAGAAATCTTCTAATAATTGAATATTTATGAAGATGTAGATAGTTTTTAGTTTGTCACATACATAACCTCGAGTTCAAGCCAGGCGTAATTCGTATCTAATCAATCAAATACTGGTTTGTTGCACAACGTTCTATTAGAACAGTTAGAACTATAAAGTATTCGGCACGATTCTTATAACAACAGTTGAATCTTTGAATGATAAATCGATAGCATGAACTGTGACATCTGCAACCTCGATATAAGGAAATGCATGAAACCGATTTGAGCTTGAATTTATTATCGGCATTCATAACTTCCAACCCGTACACGACGAAGATGTGGATTCGTCTCAAGATGACACCTTTCGCCTAGGTTCACCAAAAAGAAATTTCCTGTGACCTCTTCAACTTGCCATCTTGATATGATGGTATGGGTCTTGAATTCTATGAAGCATAATGTTTTCAAATTTATAGTACCGTGATAGCTTTTAAGTTAAAATTATCATCTATTGTATGCTCATTCATCTGAAAAAGAATTTCAATGATTTCTAACCCTGATCATTTTGTAAAATAATATTGAATACAAAATTCCATAATTGTATTTGAGATGTTACATTGAGTGGTAGAGGCCACTACATTGAGCCAAAGCTACATTGAGTGATAGAGAGGACTCAAAAGTCCAACTCCGCCTAATAAAGATTTTTTTTCATTTCATTTCAAGTATGGGTTTTATTTTCTTTGTAACTTCCAGAGGTAACTTGCATTCAAAATTAGGTAACTTCAGAAGTAAATAGTACCTGGTGATACCATGGTTCCTGCCAAATATTTGGAAGGATCCAAATCGAAGGATTCTCCAGTCATTCTATAATAATTACTACATTGTGCACATTGTTAAACTTCTCTCGAAGGCCTTCCACCTTGTCCTCTATTTCAACTTTTCTTTATTGAATTTGTGTTTACTATCTGAAATATCAAAACATTTAGAATTATATAAAATTGCCAATTAAAAGCAAAATCCTAACCTTCCCTTCTTACTTAAAAACATAATTAAACGGTACGTTTCAGCAAATTATGTTCATGTAATTTTATAAGCAGGACAAATTGTAATCTAGCTCCTCTCTTTCAGAGGTGTTTATTTTTCAACATTTTGATTGGGTACGTTCATTATGAATTTATTGTCAATTACAAATATTCAAATTTGATATGAAGGACACTCGAAATCAAAATAGGTACTATCTGTATAATTTTGCACTTTATTTAATGCATCATTTTGTTAGTTTTGACTAGCTTGTGAACTGACAATAATTGCAAAAGTGGCCACCCACGAGATGCCATTCAGCTGCAATCTTTCCAGCTAGATCGTTGTACAGCGGAAAATTATTCCAACTGCAAGATTTTCCACTTGTTTTTTCAGCGCTCGACAAAAACAGAGATTCTCTACACAGAGCAACTGTTGAAAATTAATGTTGGTTTGTCTTGTGTTGTCTCTAATTCCGAATCATCTCAACGACAGACGGAAAAAACGACGGCAACATGTTAGTACTAGTCGAGGAGGTTCAATTGTTTCTGATAAGCGAAGTGTGTTTTTATTTTACGCGATTGGCTTGAAACAAGCGGCTGCAGCTATGTGTAAGGATAGTTAGTTGTGTGCTCGCGGGACTGGCCGCTTTGTAAAACAAGCTACACTTTTTTATTTCTATTTTCAGTTGGGTTCTTGTCGGATGAACGTAATAATTTATCCGGCATGTCTATAAAAATTTCCGGCGAGCCTCCTTAAAACGTACACGGGTTTTCTAGTATTAAAAAGTTGTGTTCGGATGGCGTTCTTTATAAGGAGACTGGTTAGTTTGAAATCCGAAATGAGTGAGGGTTGCCTCCTCGTCTAGGAGTGCGTCACGGTATCGGGGTATGTCAGTCACGTAGCCGACCAACATCGGATCCTGTTTGAACAAAACGACAAGACCGGTGCACGGTGCAGTGCAGTGCAGGGCATAAGTGCACAGTGCACTCTGTGATGTGTGCTTTCGTGTGACATGCCCTACCACAACACGCGTCCGATAGAGTATAAATCACGTGTCTGCCCGCCAATTCCCTATTCCAACTTGTCTTGCACTATCTAAGTCATTTCTATTGAAAATCAGATCCGGCTCATTAGCCCGTTGAACAGTCTCTCACGAGGCGGCGGCGTCCGACTCAAACTCATTAATAATGGAGCGAGTTGATTGCCTCTTCAATTTCATCAATGCTATCATTTCAGCTCCACTATCCACGACAGCCGACAATTTATTGTGATTCCTGCTCTACAGAACTGAGACTTGCTTGCCAAGTCCTTATTTCTCTGAGAATAGACTTTTTTCTTGACGGATTATTAAAATCAAATCCAGCTGAACTAAAATTGAAACGTTTGTTATATCTTATGGTTATGACATTTTCAAAAACCCACTCCTTCCGAGTGAAGAGGTCACTTTATCATAGAATCAGAGAGTATCGATACTGTCTAGATTGGTTATGCTACATTTGAATATTGTTCTTCCCAATAAATGTTGTGGAGTCATGGTATATCACTTGAAACCATTCAGAAGAAAGATTAAATCTGGATATTGTATAGTCGTATCTGCTCTACAACAAGAATAGGAGTTCTTCACCAATTATGAATTAAGAAGAAATTGATTGTAATATAAATTTTTGAGAGTAATCATAAAGTAGGCAGCAAGCAATATGCAGCTGTATTACTCTTTATTTCGATAAACAAAGTTACCAATTACTTTCCCAATTAAATATTCCCAAGAATATGATGGAAATCCTTAATAGGTTTTCCTCACAGCTTTCAACGCAGTTGTAATTCTTATCTTTCAATCCAGGTTGTCTAATATGAGTAGTAACTAGCTAATTTCTACATTACATTATCAAGAACATTTGTTGTGTTAATTTGATGCACATTGTATGAATATGTGTAGACTATTTTAATATAATGTGTAGACTATAATGTATACTTCAAACAGAGAACTGCACCGGTAGCTTGGAGCTACCGGAAACAGTTCTTCTGAATAGTGAACGATTTATGATAGCCATAATAAGTGAGAGAGAAGGCATGACAGTGTGGATGAGTAGGAGAAGGACGGAAAGCTTGGAGGCGTGTAGATGTGGCGCTAGCTGGAATAAACGAAATGCGTGTGAAGAAGCGAAATGAAGTCGCCGCGACGCGCCTCCATGTAATTCGGGTGCCCGTCAGCGCCCAGAATCTAATCGAGATTATTACCCACTTCTGTCCAAAGTAGAGTGGAATACCTTTTTCACAACACGTGTTCCTTTTAAAAATATCCAGTTCCTATATTACTACTTGAACCGGTTTGGGCGGGCTAAGTAGTAAATTAAACTGTTAGCTTGTAACTTTTTAATTTTCTTCCAGCACAACATTCGGAGTTTTCCGTTCGCTTCGATTCCATTCTTCCGCTTCTTTTTATCTCGGAAAGCGTAGACACTTGACTGCAATTATAATATTACGCCTGGTCGATTTAATATTCCACTCCAACTGACAACCACGAGACGAATTCGTAGAAGAAAAGTAATATTATTAATTTAAATATTTTAATAGACTTTTATCTTGAATTTCTTGTGTCCGTATTTGTTGTCTCTCAAACTAACCCTCCTACCTTCATTTGCTAGCTGTCAAAACAGTACAAACACATGCGGACGCGCCTTACAAATTAACCGATTTGTTTGTATACGTTCGTCCAATTTGTGCTGTATGTTTCCATTCTCCATTGTTGCCTTCAAGTGTGCTGACATGACCTGACATGGTTAGTGGTTATAGTTGGGAAAGAAAGATGTAAATAATTGAATAGCGCTTGGGGATCCATCCACTTGTGGTGTGGGATTCGTTGGCTGGGCTGGCTGGCACATAACTGTAAAGCTCTCCAAGTCCTGCATCTTAAATCACAACTAACCTGCATAGAATAGATCAGTATTCATTGCTATCACCATAGTTTCCTGTTCAGTTCGCTTGTTTGAACACATGTTTCGAACTTTGGGAACAGTATCTTACCCATTATTGTGAGGAATTATAACGGATAAGTCATTCTTGATGTATGAGACATTTCTGGCAGTATTCCATCAACTGATCTCCACCCATGATGGAACCACGCATTGGGTGGTTTCACCTATCTATATCCTTCTGCAATGATATTGACGACCAGGTCATTGATATTGCTCAACTGTTTCACAATATTGATATGAAAATAGCTGAACGGTCATTAACATCGGTATTTCTCATGAATGACATGGAATTTCTCATTGGTATTTTCTCAATGAATGAAAGAAAATATTACTTATGACTGAATGAGGTATAAAACATGATGTTAAACGGACAATAATAGCAACAATAAATTATTTTGAGAAAGTAATTGTCAAATTAATATAGAAAGGATAAACATTATACTAGAATCATATTGTGTTGTTCAAGATTCTTTATTGCCAGAACAACTTCACATTGTATATGCACTTCAAAATAATAACAATAATATTAAACTTGTGAAATAAAAGAGAAATTATGATATAAAATTAAGCATATGATAATAGAAATCATAATATATGAAAATATTCAAACCATGTGAAACATGTTACTACAATAAAATTTTTTCTTAGTCTTAGTTGAAAACAAACCACAATTATTCATATTACTAATTAATAAGTCATTCAGTGTTACCAAAAATTAAAAGGTACATGTTGCATCATGAGCATTCATTATATTGAACTACTTGCATACTTTTTGAGTACGAGCTGAACGGTCAGGTCGATGTGTAGATTTAAGCTCGATAGTATTCTTCTATATCTATTTCAATGACTCCAAAATGTTTTTTTTTTTCATTGAATAGCTGTTTAACTGGCATCGATCTGCACCCCGACTTACTTGTTTTGTTCGCATCTTCAGCCTGGATGGATGAATTGTATCTCACTTCAAATTAATCAGTACTTTTCACGGACATTGCTTGAAATAGACTGCCATATCAAGTCTCATCTCGTGTTATTTTGAATATTTTTTAACCACAACCTGTTTCTCTCTATTTTTAATGTAATGTTCCTGCACTTTGAAGTATGAGAGTATTTCAGAAACGATCCAACCAAGAATGGCTGAGCCTCGATCAAGATATGGAAATTGAGAAAATTATTCGAATACACTTAACAAAAGCAAGCCATTTATAGTATTCTCTAATCACATTTCATTTTTCAGAGTTGCAAGAAAATTATCGTTTGAAAAACGTGAGCAACTAACTAACATGACGTACGTTTAACAACAGGCACATAAATGTATGCTATTAGTGTGTACAATTATCTTGTTCCTCGGTACCTTTCAAGTTGGCGTGGGAGGGTTTTGCAAATTTCAGTTTTGATAGCCTAGTAATATTGAATGGAGGGTGAGCCTGTCTGAGCCAGTGTTTGGATTGCAGTTAACGACGCGTCAGAGAGTAGAAAAGCAAATAGTTATTGAATATCTGAGGAAACGCAGGTTAAATCGTTAGTCGGTTAAGTTTGCCATATAAGTGAATGGCCGCGGGGATGGTTGGAGATTCGGCGCGCTTGATTTAGTAAGACTCGAGACGAGTCTAATGGGATAATGGTAAAGCAGGTCAGCAGTCAGTGCCGTCTGCCGTGCCGGGGGCGCAAAGGAGCACGGACACCCCATCACTTGAGGTTGAGCCTTCCTCCCTTCAGCTGTATCGTCGTGGGAAAATGTTGTGGCTCGCCCTCCAGAAAACATTTCGATCTAGACTGCCCTACGTATTCGTCCCACGCATGCAATTAGTCTAACCGCTGTTGTAGCGTCGTCATTTGCGAAGCACGTCAAACAAGCATGATGCTGTTTTGTTGAGCTGTCACTCAGGCTGATATCTCGTGGAAATTAACGAAAATAACTCATTTGAATAATGATATTTCTGATGTACTGATGATAGAAAATATTCTACAAAAGGAACCCAACAACCCAATCTGCAATAAAGGGTACAAATTTCTATAAAAAAACACCATAGGCTTTTTTATTATGATAGTTATCTGGATAGTATAGACACATTTATACAACTGATTGTCTGTGGTATAGGTGAGGTTAGGTAAGAAAGTAAATTCGTATGGTTTTTGTTTGTGGGGAGTCACTTGCGGGAAGGTCATCTCGCTTGAATATATAATTCAAGTCGTCAGTGGGCCTTACGACTGTCATACTTCAGCCGGGACCGACAGTTAATGTGCCCATCCGTCAAGACGGGAGTGATCTGGTTAAAAAACTTTTGGTAAAGAGAGGGTTTGAATCTGGGATTTCTATGCTGCTAAGCAAGCACTCTATCCACTAGACCACGGATCATTCTGTGATTAGGTTAGTTAATATCGGGGACCGAGCTTCGCTCTGGAGTACAAAAGCATAAAAAATTTATTATGAAAGAAGAAATTATAATAATATTCATAGTTCATACAGGAATGTTCTATCTAATCACAGTGAATTGAGATTGAGTTCCAGAGGAATGCGAAAATTTCCCTCACAAAGGCCCGGTTGCACAAAAGCCGGTTAAATTTTAATCCTAATTAATTTCAAGTGGATCAAATCAGAGGAGGCCATTTCAAAAAGATGGTTCTACTGGAATTAATCAGGATTAAAAATAACCCGGCTTTTTTGCATCGGCACTAAGTACCTGATTGAATGATTACAAAAGTTCAACAGCTGAGTCATAATTTTGACACAGTCCCACACACATGAACTCGCTCACTCACTTTCATCATCAACAGACGACGAAATAATTATTATCAGCTGTATTTCTAAGGATGAATAATAATTATCCTTTTAATGTCCTTCAGCGAGTTTTCCCAGGGATGACACCTAGTGCAATCGAATCTTTATATCATAAACCTACTATGTTCCAAATTTCGTGAAAATCGTTAGAACCGTTTTCGAGATCCGTAAAACATAAATAACCAGATATAAAAATAACCAGATATATTAATACAGAAATTGCTCGCTTAATATAATAGGATTTGGGTATAAATCTCATGAATCCATAGTTATACGATGGGTGGCATAAATCCCATTATTCATTATCCATTATTCATGGCATAAATCCCATAAATCCATAGTTATACGATGGGTGGCAGTTGGAGTTGGGAGTCGAACCACTAAACAACAGACTGAAGCTGCGACGCTCCCAACTACTGCAGTGAGGTCCACTTTATAATGTATTTATTTTATGGTACACAGAAAACAATTAACATATTTAAAATGTTTGGGGAAGGACCAACAGGCTCAGCCAAAAACTGTTCCTAGCCCGAATTTATACGATATAGTCCAAAAAGTAGGTTATGTTCCATACACTTATGAATTTAAATCCAATTTTCGTAATATTTGATTGTCATTGGTATTGCTATCCTTGTCTTTCATACGACAGAGCAGATAGCGCGCTCTGCAACGTAGCCAGATTGTTTTTCAACAATGTAACAATGTAGAAATTTGATTAATTGACAAAATATTTTATCTCAGTAATGAATGAATGAATATTTATTATTTAATCATTGGAAAATATATTTTCATGACGAATAAAATATAATTAATTATTTTTTTACAAGAATGAACAGTTAATTTTCATAGAATATACCGGATGTTTTTAATCATTACTGACTTCTATTAATATTACTGTATCGTTGACTTCTATTTAGTTTGAAATCACTTTCTTTACTCTTTATTGATTGATTTATACAATAAGTACATCATCAAAATGATAGGGAAAGAAAAAATAAGGTAACCTTGTGCTATTCCTCTCCCAAATTTAGGTAAGGTCACACATAGTCCGAAATAGGTTAAGTCTTGTAGTTGTTCACTTCACAAAATTTTCAGTTCTTCATTATTTTCACAAAGTAGATTTTTATATTTAGAAGATTCAAAACCAAACACATAAGAAATATTTCACATTATTATCACTAAAAAAGGAAATATTCACATATTAAAGGAATAATTTTGCAGAATCAAAAACAAACTTGGGGCCGGTTCCGAGCTCGGGATTTTCCTTTTTCTTCTATTATTTTTCTAATCACGTCTATTTGCCAATGTTCACAAATTCAAGTTTATAAATCACTTCGAAATCGCCAATGTTTTCAGAAATTACAGAATATAAACCGCCACCACTAGTCAAAAGATGTAAAATCAGTATTACATTGCAATAATTACGCACCAAAAACGCAAAGATTCACATCACATGCAGTTTCCAGTTGGAAAAATATTGTTACTCTATGACAATGCAAGACTGAAAGGTGGCGGCGGCTGAATGATAGCTGTAGATTATAATAGTAATGGTTGGGAGGAAAAGAGAGGGTAGCTAGCTGTAGATATAGTAATGGGTGGGAGGAAAAGAGAGGGTAACTGAGATGCGAAGAAGATATCGCTGATTGGTTTTCAATACCAGTAGCTGGCGGGGCGGTCGCTCTGCTCGTTATTAATCATAACAAATGAATGGGTCCGGTAATGGAAAGCCAGCTGAGGACAACTGAGCTCTGCTATGCTAACGGTACACGCGGCAGGCCTATTCCCAAACATTAACTACTATATTCTCATTAGTTTTCTGCCTCCAATTCGCTTCCTTTTCCACGCATGATGCCAGCTATTTTCCTCTTCCTCTACACCTATCAAACCTCTTTTTCCATGACATGGTGTGACTATTCCATTCTCTTCTTCCTCTCTTCTTTATTCTTCTCCCGTTTTCTCTCCTCTCCTCTCTTTTCCTCCTTCAACACTTCTCTTCTCTCCTTCAAGTCACCACCTCTCTTCTATTCTTCTCCCTATTCTTTCCTTTCTACTCTCCTTTATTTCCTCTCTTCAACACTTCTCCTCTTTTTCTATCACGTGATCCAAATATACGTCCTTCCTCTTTCACCAACTATCCTAATTTTCATTACATAGTGTGACCATCCTCTCCTATTATCCGCACAAATCTTAACACATATTATCTCCACATGATCCAAATATATTTCTTCTTTCACCAACTACTATTCTCATTTTCCATTACATAGTGTGACACTTCAGCACTCCTCTCCTTCAAGTCTCCACGTTCTTCTTTTCTCCTCCCTACTCTTTCCTCTCTACTCTCCTTTATTTCCTCTCTTCAACACCTCTCCTCTTTTTCTATCACGTGATCCAAATATGCGTCCTTCCTCTTTCACCAACTATTCTAATTTTCCATTACATAGTGTGACCATTCCTCTCCTTCCATTAACCGCACAAATCCAAATACATATAATACATTCCACATGATCAAAATAATATATTTCTTCTTTCACCAACTACTATTCCCATTTTCCATTGCATAGTGTGACACATCTCATCCTCTCTTTCTATTTTGATAGAGAGTTAATGGGAAGGATATTATTCTTTAGTATAGTCATTGTTATATGTTCAAACCTCCGCCAACTTATGTACCGTAAGTAGAATCCTCCGCAATTTTGTATGTAGATACAAAACAATATTATGTTATGGTAATATTCTGAATTGCATTTTTCTAATATCATATTATAGTTGTATAGACCAATAATTACTCAGTTTATATTTTGAAAATTCATCTAGAACTGCTGTATTGTAAGTTGATAAAGGTGGAAAAGGATAGGAGAACAGCGTTGCTGATTCTCTGACTTGCCAGATTATATTTCTACATTGTTAAATAACGATCTGGTAGCGTTGAAGCTAGAAAAGGATAGCGCTATCTGCTTTGTCTGCAGATAGACAAGGATAGCAACACCAATGTTGATGAAATACTGATATTATAACTTGGACCGCACTATAGTGCATATTGTAATCTGCATTATAATAAAGCACTCAATCATCAATCTATCACACGTAGCGAGGATCGTCTTCTTTCATCACTTGTTCTGACCGTTCCATCCTCTCCATCACTGCATGTGTGCCTCTGCTTCGTCAACATCCCACACACCGCCTGCCTGCCTATTAAAGCTCCACCTTTTCCTCAAATCACTCATCAGTCAGTCAGTCATCAGTGCTAATCAAAGTTACACCTATGAACTCGTGATTGACTTTTGGCTCTCGAACGAGTTCCTATTTCCAAAAGTTGGTTCATATTGCGAAGATTAAACTGTTTTAAGTAATTCAATCTGAAAGTTTATGGTTGAAAATATGAAAAACGTCTCAATGTCCTAGCATAAACATTTTAGCCTACCTCCCGACTATTATTCAATAATAATATTGTTAATCTTTTCGAATGTCAAGTCACATTCGCTTATCACAGTTTGCTTATCTAAACTACACTATTCGACTTGAATTTTTGTCTTGGTAGTTTTCTTGATGAAAAGGTTTTCTCATTGAAAAAAAATATTGACCGAGCGAAGTGAGGTCTAAGATTCAAGTTGACGGTTTTGCATTTCTCTTTATTTTTAAATGTTTATATGTTGTGCATTTACGGCGAAACGCAGCAATAGATTTTCATGAAATTTGACAGATATATTCCTTTTTAAATTGCGCGTCGACGTATATACAAGGTTTTTGGAAATTTTGAATTTCAAGGATAATATAAAAGGAAAAGGAGCCTCCTTCATACGCCAATATTAGAGTAAAAATCAGACTATAGAATTATTCATAATAATTCAGCTGTCGAGTGGATTATAAATTGCATGCCAAGACGCATGCAATTCAATATCTCAATATAACTTGGTGAAAAATCATCTGCTGTGTGGACTATTAATTGCATACCTCATTGAATGCAATTTTTATGCACTATTAAATGAAATATTGATTGCATGCAATAACGCATGCAATTAATAACTAAAATAGTATTGTCTCTCGACCTTTCTCTGCTTTGAACTCGGGCTGTCCTGTTGCCAGTATGTCTTGAAGGAGATTAGCTTTTGATGTTAGCATTTTTGATACACCAACCCCACAGCCATTAGCCGTTTTCACACCGATATCTCGCCGACACGACATACAGACAGGATTTACTCTAATGGACAGTATAAGAGGAGGCTGTGGTTTATACTGCGCGAGGTCTACTGTTCACAGAATTACTAGTATTGTATCAAATTTGTAAAGCTGTAGACTCATCCTCGTCTACCTCATCATCCATGCACAAGCGTGAAGCTGATGTGAGTTTCAACCTCAACTAAAAGACCCTTGTATTGGTACAGTATAGATGTAATTTTGTCCAGTGTAATGCCATTAGTTTTGCAAAAGTATGTTTGTATTATACAAAGAATGGAGGAAGAGAGTCTTTCTATAATATTATTAGAAGGATAGTCTGCTGGTGAGTCTACCGTTACCAGTGTTTTCTTCAACCAACTCACATTCTCCAGCTTTCCTAGATGTGGTCCTGGACAAATATTCTTATTTATCGCTCAACGATAAGAAAAGTTTAGATATGATCTCATCATCTGGCACCCTTGTCCAAAAGCAGTCGTTTCCATCCCAATCGATACTTTTTTATGATGTGAATATATAATCGATGAATCATTAATAATTATACCCGTACGTGCACAGTCATTTTCCTGAATCATAAACCTCCATCATACATACAAGTGCTGCACGTGCTAGAAAATATCGATGTAAATCCAGACAGGCAGGCAGCAACAGCTGTGAAAGGACGCTGCTGAACGAGGAACGGTACAACAAATTATCCGAAATTTTTTATTATTACTCCTAAATTCCGGTCATAAATCGGCAATGGAAAGGTGAGCTCCTACTTTTGCGGTGAGGGTGTGCGATAAACTTGCACACGCGCACATAACGCGCACTAGACAGGCGTAAGTGGACTTTACCGAAAACCTACGTGCAAGCATAGCTCAAGCACACCACCGATCGACGTACTCCTCATTTTTATTTAAGACCTGCAATCTTTCCCATCTGCGTCGTGTCCAGTACCCCTCTCCCACCATCCACTTGGCCGGCAACTATCACATACCAGCATTATTAGACTGGAGGACAGCCGTTAAGAAATTCTCTCAAGGGTTCACATGTATGTACGAACTTTTATTGAGATCGTTTGACCCGACCCACAAATAATATGCTTCAAAATTACTGTCGAAGTCTATGAATCCAAGAATCTTCTCAAACGTTCCATGTGGAGATTTACAATGCGTACTCACTAAAGCCGTGTCCACAATGAACAAATGTTCGATAAAAATGTTTGTTGAAAGAGTTTGTGCAAATTTTATTATTTTTGACAAACAATGTTTGCCCGTGGGCCAGTGTGGACGAGTCACCAAACAGAATATTTGTAAGTGAGGAGAACAAGTTTTATGTTTTACAGATGTCAGCACTGAAAATGTTTGGAAAAACAGTAATTTTTGTTTGACAAACTATGATTGTCCAAACTTTTAAAAATGTTTGTCCCTGAGCCCCTCAACAAACATGTTTGCCGAACATGTATGTCGAACATTTGTTCAGTGTGGACACGGCTTAAGATTGCTTTCACGTTATTAAAGACAAAAAATGTATCACTCAACTTGACTGATGATTCCCAACTGATTGTGGAAATGATTTCCACACTGAACAAATGTTCGACATACATGTTCGGCAAACATGTTTGTTGAGGGGCTCAGGGACAAACATTTTTAAAAGTTTGGACAATCATTGTTTTTTCAAAAAATTACTGTTTTTTCAAACATTTTCAGTGTTTGCTGTAAAACACAAACCTGTTCTCCCCACTTACAAGTATTTTGTTTGGTAACGCGTCCACACTGGCCACAGGCAAACATTGTTTGTCAAACATAATAAAATTTGCCCGAACTGTTTCAACAAACATGTTTGTCGAACATTTGTTCAGTGTGGACACGACTTAAGAAGAGGAAAGATTCGAAAACAATTATTGTAAAAAATGGTATTATGATAATTATTATGGTATAACTGGAAAGTTTCAAATAGCAGAGAATTGCATAACTAGAGCACAATAAGTTTTGTGAAAACTAATTCGAGAAATGTGTGAAGGTGAGAAACGTACTAAGATTCAGAGATCAATACGATTAATGTTCTCATATATTTTTGAAGTTTTATGTAGGCCTATGCTTCATGAAAATTAATGAACTGTCAACTGACAAATTATTTGAGTAAAAAATTATATCTGATAGTAGAAGAAAAGATTCTTCATGTTTGTGAAAAGTTTTTGGCATACAACTTCATTGTAAATTAAGTTGAAGTAATGTTACTCCACCATTGAAAAGAATGAGCTTTGGATTATTGTAAACGAAGTTGAAGTAATGTTACTCCACCATCGAAAGGAATGTGCTTTGAAGTATTGTAAACGAAGTTGAAGTAAGGTTACTTCACCATCGAAATGATTTGAGTGAGAAGATAAACATACATGTCTATTTATTTATCTATTTATTTATTTACAATGCAAATGACACTATTATAATAATATTGAAAGATGAAATAATAAGGTAGTCCTTGTGATATTTTTCTTCCAAATTTATAAGTGACAAAGTCCAAGATGAGGTTAGAATTTCACATGTACCTCAACGTCATCCTTAAATCATACACACGACAGAATTACGAGTACTGTATAATCAATTTCAAGTATTATAACACCAGAGAATGCTTCAAGCTTCAAGTAAACTTGAGATCGGTTGATGACCTTATCTCTCATGTGTTTCGTGATTACAGGATTTCAGTGTCAGCGTCTGATCTTGATTTGTTAATTATACTTATTCGTTGTTTATAAGACAATGGTGAGTATTCGCGTGCCACAATAAAAGCTACCGGGGATTGAACAAAGACAGGTTTTTGATGCTCCAAGCATCTGTTGCGGTGTTTCTTAGGAATTTCCAGTGGAATTTTCTTTATCAGTCATCCCTGAATTTCGGCATGAAAAGAGATTAGCAATGGAGAATCGCTACAAAGAATGAGATTAAATGCGAATGTGAATTTGAATGAGCATCAATTAATTTAAGCACAGTTAGGCTTTAGTTTTGGAGCTAGCAAGTGTTGGCATCTGCTAAAGAAAATCTGAATTGAGTGACTTTCTGTTTTTGGAATTGTGAATTTAAAATTCAGAAGTTATATTCTAATGAATTATGCAGAATTAATGCAGGTACACTTACAAATAGCTATAGAAGATCAATGATGAGATTCAATAAAAATTATAATATGACTGAATAAACTTTATCCGTTCAATAATAAAGAATCAGTTGAATCTGAATTGATATGTGGAATTTATATATTTTTTTTATCATAACTAGTATTTTATTGTATTATTGACGTGTGCAATTGCCATATGTTGTATGCTCAAAGGAATAAAAACATTCTTATTCTTATAATTGAAAAAACACTGTTTCAATTTTGTCAAATCCACATTTCACAAATGCTTTTATAAATGTTTTTTTTCATAGAGGATCAGTTCCATACTATTGTGAAGGTAATGTTGTGGCAGATAACCATGTTTAGAATTTGGAATACTTGGGGTCCTGTCCGTGTCCAGTCTCGGCTCTCGGCCAAGCTTCATTGGTTGACAGCCAATGGCCAATCGCTTTACCGACGTTATAGTATATTATTTTCTGCTGCTCAAGCTTTCAGTTTACTAGAGATTGATAATTATGTGAGAACCAAAACTAGTAGGCTATCTCAAACTGCTAAAATTAGTGGCTTTGACAATATGATCATTCAATGTTGTCATTTGATAAAGAATCGATTGTTGATGGTGTAAAATCATCAATCCCAAATAAATATCTTGAATGTCAGGATACTAGTCAGAGAAAGTATAAAGTAATATTCAGAAATTCATCCCGTATGTATTGATTATTATTGTAGTAGCATAAATTATTAATATATTTCTATCACTAGTGAGCCCCCCCGGGCTGGAGAACTCGTTCATGCCTATTGTACTGATTCTCAAATCTGCAACTTGTATTAATTACAAGACAGTATATTACAAGTGAATCAATAGAAGTTTATAGATTACTCCATATGAGCAATGGGTCAGTTCTTGGGAAACAATATTCAAGAATATCCCTCCCATAAACACGTCGAACAAACATTGTTATCAAACTGAAATATTTTTTATCTCATTTATTTTGCTCTTACAGTACTTTGTATCAGCTTTAAATTGAGCGTTCCATTCGTTTTATTTCCTCCCGTTTCATTATTTCTGGTTCATTTCCTCTCACTCGAACCATCATTTCTAAACTGTCTCATCTTTCTCACCACTAATCCAGGACATAGACGATTTGAATGTGAATGTGTCCTACAATTCCTTATGAATTAGGCTAGACCTTCCGCTCAGATTTCTTTATGAAGAATACTCGGCCGTACATTGAACAACCTAAATTCAAATCCTTTTAACGGCTCTGACGCCGACCTCTACTAAACTATTCCACATCATCATCTAAATTCCTCTTACTTTTCAACGAATTCTCTAGGAATTATAATTGAACCGAAATTCTCCAAAAGTAAGTTATTGTGACAATGGGAAAATCAGACTGAATTCCCTTATTTATAGATTGCTAGAACTGCTTACTAATATTTTACTGGGTCTTACCACATTTGCTCGAAGAATATTCAATAGGAATTTATTTGTACTTATCTCATGCAATATTTTTTTTGAGGGTGAAGTCCGCATGAGATCCAAGCTAGTGCGTGGGTGATAGTAAGGATGATGAAATATCTACCTTTAAGTGCTGTGGACATATTAATAAGTGCTAGAGGTGGCTTCCATACCACCGGAAAGCAATTTTTCAACTCATCATAATTGATAATTTGGCGAAGTTGGCTCCTCAAGTGGTCATCCGCCCAAGGAGAATAGCAGGCAAATGAATCTTAACTTATCAGCACGACCACTGCTAAGTCAATCGCTACCCAATCATTTTTCTTTCATCTTATATTTTTTTATTGCATGAAAAAATGAATATTCTATTCGCAAGGTCCTACTCTGAAGGTTTCCACATTAATGTTCACATATAGCTAAAAGTTATTAATTTAAATGAATAGAATTCAATATATTTTGTTATTCTCGATAGGATGCTTTTCTTATTACCATGCTCCTTTTTTACACAGAATTTTTGTCATTTTGTAACAGTTTCATTGTTGTTCACAATTTTATATTCTTGAATTCAATTTTTTATTGACATAAACAGAAATGTTAAGGTGCTTACAAACTTATGCGCCACGAACACGCGCATTTCGCTTTTCATCAGCTGATGCTATTTTCTATTATATCCAATGTACCTAGAATACAAGGTACTGTTCATCAAAAGATGTGCAGTAACAAATTCAAACCAGCTGTTCAGTGTGCGTCGATGGTGCTCTAAAAATCTATTCTTCCTCTCTTTTCAATGTTAAATTGAGTAGCTTTGTAAGTCTTTTTCTAAAAAATTACATAACTTTCAAGTCCCATCGACATCTCCTACGATTTATACAGTAATCATCTTCAATTTTTCTATAAATTCAATACTTTTGGATGGCTGGAACTTCCAACGATCGATTTTGTAAGAGCCTGCACATCGAATACCTGTTGCTCTCTTATTGAAAATTAACATGCTTTCTCTGGCTCTTTTGTAATTCAATTACTTAACGCTGATGAATTTAATAAACCAATCATTGAATAAGGAATTAAAAACGTGAAAACATTCTAGGTACCTTGATCATATCTGTATTTTACTGTTTTTCTACAATTACAGCATTAGCTGACGAAAAGCAAAATGAGCGTGTTCGTGGTGCTCGAAACTGTACGCAGTTAGTTCAAGGTGTATGGAAATACTTTCCAAGTGAGTTTTTAATCCTCTACTCATAAATTACCATACTTCATAGTTCGAACAACAAGAACTATTCCATACTTAATTATCAACTTGGATTGGTTTGAAGCTTTATTTCAAGGCATGAGTGGATACTCTGAGTGTGTGTGGTATTATGGAGCATGAGTGTTCGTGTCTATGTGTCTTGTTTGCCAAGTTGTTGAGTCGCTGTCGGGACTACATCCGATAAATGATTTAACAGCCTACATCTTTGTCCGTCCGTGTGCTGAGTCTTTTCGTGGGAACGCTCGTTCTAACTAATCTTCTTTTTCATTGCACAATGATTCGGGTCCTGTCTACTTTGTGGGAATGTACTGGAAGGAGTAAGTAACTGAAGGGAAATCTTGACATGTTGTCCACAGTTCGAACATGGCTGACACCTCCACTTTTTCCCCTGGATTTCCCGAAACCATTCAGTAAGCCGATTACCGATCACTGTTTTCCTATTACTACACTACAAAAAAAGTCGTACCGCTGTAAGAATCGACACAAGTTTGTATGTTCCACCAAGCAAAACTCCTTTGATGCGTGTCGCTTCTCTATAATATCTCTAACATGTGAATTCTACATTCTACCCATGTCAAGTGCTGCTTCGACAGTCCAGCTCTGCAACTTGAATAAAAACAGGCTGTCCATTATTTTTGACTGCTTATTCGAGGAGAATCGAAGCTGGACATGGGTATCAATGTTACGTTGTGAGACCTCATGTTCAACTAATTCTTGCGATCGTTCTCTGAAGATTGAGCTGTTCGTGAATTGGTATTATGTCCAAGAAATAACGTGATTATAATCCAACTCTAGAGTGAAATGTGGACAGGATGAATACTACTAGTATTAAAAGGGGTTTTTAAATCTTAATGGAAAAAAGAATAACCTGTGAGAATTCTCTCTAACTCATGCTGTAAGTGTTCTAAAGAATGTTTTTACACGTATTATGAAAAAAATATCCCTTCCAATTAGCTTAGGTAGAGAGGTGAGTGATAGAAGTTTCATTTTTCATGAGGCAAAAACGAGATTACTTCTAAAAGTTTAGTAAATTAATTTATATAGGAAAAATTATATTTATACTGATTCATAATTTGCGGTCATACATTGAATCATCTACATTGAATGAAAAATTTATATAAATGCTACTGCACTAAATCAAAACACATGCATAAAAATACAGGAACTGCTAATTTATTCAAATAATAAGCATTGAATTCAATTAATTTTATATCAATATGAATTTCAAATATATTGAACGGAAAGTTCGAGTTTTCTCTATCATGAGGCTTTGGGAATCTACCAAGAAACGTACAGTGTTAAATTTTCCACTGGAAATTTATCTCTTGCTTATATCACTGAGAAAAGCAAGTAAGCTAAATTGAGATAATGTATTATGACTCTTAATTCGCTCTTGTTGATTAATAAGTTGATTGAATAATTCCTCTGATTATCCCCAAATACAATATTTTTCTTTGTGATTGAAAAATTCAGTAATATCTACAAATCATTCAAATTTAAAATTTATTGTTGTTTGGTATTATGCATCATCATTGCTGTCCCAAGCTCTCATGATAAAATAATTAAAACGTTCATTGGAGATTGGAGAAACAACTGCATCTCATTAAGTCTTACACTGCTTTACTGAAATAAAGGTGGGTTTGCGTTTTTTCTCATTGAAGGGCTGACCTCGATAAACGCGAGCAAAACTAGTTGTCTCATAAAATGCATTTGTTACGCGAGTGGATGTGCGCGATACTCTGGGGCTGAATTTGTCTATGAAATTTGCAAAACATGGGCTTGAAGACGAATAACGTCTGGCATGGGTACTTTGTTGCCCGTACATCCAGCTTGCATTTACTTCACTTCGGCTGCAAATTGGAAGGGGCGGTCTAGTCGTATATCATGTGTCCTCGCAGACTATGTTGTAATAAAAACCCTCCACCTGCCCTGTTTGCCAGAAGAAAGCAATACTCCTCTTTTTTCATTCCAAACTGTCTGAAATCTTCAAGAGTCTGCTTGTTTGATATAAGACTGTATTATATAGGAATAGTAAAGTAGAAGATATCCTGAAGGTTTCATAATTATAAGAATTGTTTTTACTAAAAGTAACGAGTAGTTTTCGTCTTGAAGTCTTGATTTACTGCAAAATCTCCAAAGGTCACATGTTTTAGTGGAGAAGATTACATTCTCGAAAAGATAAATATCTGGTAAGTTTTCGTTTCTTCTGAGTTTTCATAATTACTTCAACTTTTGTTCAATGATAAATAATCTTATAACTTCTGCATTGAACTCCCATTCTGAATAACACCCAGAAAAGTAACACTTTAGAGAGCAGTCTCATCGGGTAATGACTTGCTTGCTTCCTATTGATAGTGAGCTGAGAAGGTAAAATGGCGACTAATCAACCAATTTACCTATCAGACAACTCCTTGGTTTTGGAGATTTGGAGACGTGGACTACTATTCAGCCAATCCTACATCAATTTCATATTATTGCCCTTATAAGAGTATTCAACGTTAAGAATGTAATAGAAGATTTATTTATTCATTCCAAGAGCAACTGAACTAGAAATGCCTAAATTCGATCACAAATTCAGCTGGAAGGAATATAATTCCTTTTCTACAATTTATATTAGCGTTCCTGAAGCATTATATCAGATTTTTCCAAATTACATCGTGTTGATCCCATCCAACATTCAGTTTTTCTTTTTTACATTCAATGTGACATCTGTATGAGTCAGGAAATTATAATTTTCGCTGGTATATGTATGACTATCAGTAATAAATAAGATGTTAAAAATTGTGGGTTTTGTTTTATGTGTAATTTCTTCAAAACCATTCCATTTTATGTCTGTTGGGAGGTGCATAATAGAAATAATTGGATTGCAGACTTTAGTGATTGAGTGAGCGTTTTTATGTTCTTGTTAAAGATTTTCGAATAGCCTTCCACTCACAACTGACTATTCGAAAGCAATATGCCACGAGTATTTTATTTTATGACCACCCAACAGGTCGTTTGTGTACAATGTTGAGCAAATTTCGGGAACAAATTTGAATGAATGATTGATGTAGGGAAGGCTGGAGAACATTTGTGCAATGTTTGACAATTCAGAGAAAAAGTGCAGTTGAATGAAATGTCCATTTATTCATGATTGAAATTATTGCTCTTGTAGAATATATCCACCCAAAACTTCTACAATTCTCATTCAAATACATGGCCAGTGTGTGATTAAATCCAACCCAATTCTTCAGAAAAGTGAATCGAATCCAACAACTTGAATCTCCCAACCAGAAGAGAGTATGAGGCTGAAACCCACGCAAGCGCATGATTACTGGAACATATTCGTCTGCTATGAACGCACATAAATATGTATCCTGTTGAAACGAGTCTTTCATCCTGAATGGGAGGGCGACGGCTGGTTTCTATTGAGAGAAGCGAGTATTCGAATGTCCAGCTGAACTGGACGGGAGAAAGGAAACTGTTCCCCTTTGCAGATGGAGAAAGCGGTACGTGTGTGTGTGTGTATGTTTTGTGGGTTTACATTATTTGTCTACAGAGCGTGCTTTGCCGTCTCCCAAATCCAAGCGGCTTAAAACCGAGGAACGATTTGTTTAAAAGTTTAATTTATTCAGATTTCCCCGGCAGGAACCGCTTCCTCTGGTGAATGACACTCGAGAGTTCTGGTGAAGAATCCCTCGGCTTGCTTCACTGGTCGACAGACCATAAACAAATCTCTGTATGGAAATTATTATTCAAACTCGGTACTGACAGAAAGCAATATTTCAATATCACCAGTACATTGTACAGGAATAATACTCCGTCTGTGAAATTCATTTTCTCATTAAGGACATTAGGTACTTGTGTTTTATTCTTATTGCTGTTTTGGAACTGTTCCATGCTGTGAGAATTGAAGATAAATAATGTTTTCATGACACCCATTTATTTTAGAGCACTGACCGAAGTTGCATGACTTGCTGTGCTTTGAATGAACCAAACTGTACTTCGGTAAGATACTATGTTTGAGTTTGAATTATTGAATCCATTACATGATGATAGTTTATTAAAATCCAAATATATTGACAAATTATTGGTCATTGTGTTATTCTCTTATGAGAATTCATGAGCTCCCGATTAATTATTGTTTCTGAAGTTATCAGAAGGGGGAAGTCGGAGTCAGTTGTAAAATTTTCCTATCAGCCATTTTAAGTAAATCCTTAAATCAAGTGTGCATGAAATCTAAACCTTGACAAGAACTTCTCTAGTTTCTACTGGCATGTTGATCTTTTCCATCCACAAAAAATCATTTCTAACTATATAGTGTAGGCTTAAATTAACAATTCAACAATTTTATTAGGCATTGATTCAATTAAGCAATGCCAAGTTTTCAGGAAAGATTAAAAATATAATCAAAATTTGGGAAATATAATCAGCTGGGAGTAAAATTTTCATGAAAATTCAATTGTAAATAGATCATTTAGTGGATAAATTATTGCAATTTGACAATGCATACCAGAAAATGAGAAAGTATACTGGTAAACTTCCATATTTTATACTGGTAAACTGGAAAACTTGTTTCAGTTGAATTGAAACAAAAATTTCTAAAATATTCGGAGAAGATAATCTGCTGAGACTAAAATCATAGAAAAAAGACAACCGTAAGTTTGTCTTGTTGCGTGTTTGTCTCTGTTTGTGTAATTGTTTGTCTCTGCTAAAATGTTCTTTAAATTCAATTGTGAATTTATAATATTAGTAGATTATAATTGTACTTTGGCAATGCATACCAGTGAATGAAAAACCTACCGGTAAGGATATACATTGAATATTATGGAATGCTGGCTGCGATATGAATATTTTTTTCATAAAGGTTGAGAGATTAGAAATCAACCTTTGAGTGAACTCAGCGACTGCAATATATTTGCAGCCATTTATAGTGGCTATAGCTAGCCATATGGCGCCTCACCTACTTACAAATGATAAGCAGCAATAAATAATTCATAAGAGAGCGGCTTCACTTAACATTTCCACGAGTAGAATGGTCATCTTGGGCGAGGTTAGCACTACCAGCCAATAAAAACTATTCAACACTCTTCAGACAATAAAGGAGTTGTACTGATATTCAATCATGGGCAACTAATGAAATCGTTGTTGGAAAACAATTAAAGATTCCCAATTTTGAATGAAATAATGGAGAAAAAACAATGGAAATGAGTTGGGAATGATAATTAGTTTAACAATTTCTCATCAACTCAACTCAGATAAATGAGACGTAGCCAAGTTGGGAGGACATCCATTATTCAATTTGCTGCTTCATTTGCACTTGGATTCTACCACGATGATCACATAATCAACGTACATCAACACTGTTAAGTTGTTGCAGTCTTGAATATTAATTTCGTTCAGATCTTTTTATTAAGATCTGTTTGTTTTCACTGCAGACTGAATCAAGTCTTGCTTCTGTGTTCTCTCATACAAGTAGAGAAAATACTATAGATACAAGGCTTAAGATAACTATAACTGCTATGTATGGGCAGCATTGGGCATGAACATGAGAGATCTAGTAGATAATAAAGGTTGGGAAATGAAGGTTCAATTAAATTTGAAAATAAATAAATAAGTTGAATAAGTTGCATTGCCTCCCTAAGCAGAATCAATCTCTATACTCCAAACTTTCAACAATTTCCAGTTGGTCCAATCGTTTCGTCAATTCACCACTCCATGATGAAATACATTATGAATTATAAAAAAATCATTCATTCATATTCATGTATAAATTTTAACTTACTTTCATCAAATTTGAATAATTAAATAAATTAATATTCACTTGTCGAACTCTACTATTTCCCTTTAATGAGCAAACCAAGTACAAATCTTGACACTTTGTTATTCAATGGACTTTGAGGCTCCAATCAAATCCATTACAAATAAGTGTTTTTTTAAATGTATGATCAAATCATTTCAAAAAATGTAATGAATTTCCATACTGTTTTTTCTAAGAAATAGAATTTAATGCTCTATCTTTTTACTTTCCTTGCCCTATTACCATAGGTAAGGAAAGTATTGCTTTCCGAAAAAATTAAGGTACCCCAATTTCTAAATTTCTATACGTTTCAAGGTCCCCTGAATCCAAAAAAGTGGTTTTTGGGTATTGGTCTGTATGTGTGTGTGTGTGTGTATGAGTGTATGTGCGTCTGTGTACACGATATCTCATCTCCCAATTAACGGAATGACTTGAAATTTGGAACTTAAGGTCCTTACACTATAAGGATCTGACACGAACATTTTCGATCAAATGCAATTCAAGATGGCGGCTAAAATGGCGAAAATGTTGTCAAAAACAGGGTTTTTCGCGATTTTCTCGAAAACGGCTCCAACGATTTTGATCAAATTCATACCTAGAAAAGTCATTGATAAGCTCTATCAACTGCCACAAGTCTCATTATCTGTAAAAATTTCAGGAGCACTGCACCATCTATGCAAAGTTTGATTTTAGATTCCCAATTATCAGGCTTCAGATACAATTCAAACAAAAAAAATTAAGTGGAAATGATTGAGCGTAAAAATCTCTACAATTAATGTCCAGTAACATTTTCACCGAAATTGAAAATAAGCTCGAAATTCGAGAAAATAAGATTATTCAATTGCAAACTGTTGGCAAATGTTGATTCTATTAAATCATTCACTATGAAGAGATAGCAGACTTCGTGTGTCTGCAGTGCTATTCTCTTGTCACCAGCTGGCTCAGATCTTAGAAAAGTAGACCTGAGATGCGCGGGAACACTAGCGTCAGTTGATCAATTTTCATAACGGCAAGGAAAGTTGTGTGAGTGCACCACACCAGATTTCTATTTTCTCTATAAAAGCGTTATTGATTTCTTCAATTGAAGGTTGAGCTAGTTTAACATAAACCAGAATTAAACTCCTCCTTCTGTATAAGTTATTTTTAGATTCAATCTGTCTTGCAAGTAGCAATAATAGTAGCAATTTCTTATGTTTATATTATCATTGGCGCTATCAACCTGGTCTAATCGCATGCAAATGATCAGTAGTATATACATACTCAATCAATTTGAATGCTAGTAGGTTCTGCAACGTGTAAAATGAAAAAGTAAATCTATTTCTAATTGAGAGCTTGCCTTGGTTCGATAGCTGATCACCTATTCTGTTGTTCGATAAATCATTGTGCAGAAATAATAAATCCAGTTTGCGAAAGACGTTATCGTCGTTAAATGCTAGATAAGAGAAAGAGCTGTATGCCAGCAAGCAGCAACAACTGGCGATTTTGTCAAGGACGCGTTTCGAGCCGCGGGCAACTTGAATCGCGTGGGTGACTTACTGGCGCCGGACTTTGGACTTAGCTAAGCAACAAGCAGCTGAACCCCCCCCCCAAGTCTCACTTTCCTTGCCGAACAACACAGCTGCATGTAACATTGAAGGTCGTAATCTACTTAAGCTTTCGTCTCTCTGTTGGACATATATCGATGCTTGAAGCTTAGCGAACAGATTTGCTTTGTATGAGAATGGCCCACTTAAGCGCTTGTTCCGAAGCCAATGCTTGGCAATAATTTGTTGCTGCTGACTCTCCTCCAAACGGCAAAAGGGAAAGTTAATCCTGTTGAATTCCGAATCGAATCTCATTCCCTGAACCCAACTCTCTCCTCAGACTTGTCATTATCAGCCATTAAGTTGCAACTACACCCATGAACATATTGTCATGCATTAGTAGACAATGATGTGTTACTCAATTACCGGCATTTATCACACATTCTTTGTAGCTCATTATTCATTTAATATATTCATAATTTATGAAGCTGGTCTAAACTCTTCTGATGCAATCAAAAAGAGCCGCCACCCAGCATAAAGACTGAGATTACTCTGAAGTACAGTAGCAATCTATCATAAAAATAATCGGCGTGTCATATTTGTATATGGATACATTA
This sequence comes from Nilaparvata lugens, assembly GCF_014356525.2. NCBI lineage: Eukaryota > Metazoa > Arthropoda > Insecta > Hemiptera > Delphacidae > Nilaparvata > Nilaparvata lugens. The sequence continues at coordinate 14,420,440 of NC_052507.1, read as the reverse complement.
TTAGATATCTCTCCTCTAATATCTCACTCCTAAATTAAGCTCTCCATTTCCAATCTTTTTCACTTTCTAAAATACAATAATGGATTAGAAATCTTGTCATTAGCAGCACATTTCCGAGCAAGAATTGATTTTTAATAGTTGAAATTCTTCAACGGTAGGATTTCATCTATATATGGAAGCCATACAATAAACACAACATTTTATTGCATTTTTTAAAATTTGATTCATCAGAGTTATATGTAAATATCAAATAGAAGCATTGTTCCTTGTTCTTTCGTTGCTGTCCACGATAAATTATGAATGAATCATAGCAAGTTTCAAATTGGATTTTTTATAGCACCTAGTTAAAGACTAATAAGCTGTTATATTTTGACTTGAATTGATGAGAATATTGTTTGTGAAGGTAAAACCCATTGGTTAAGCCTTCTATATTGGTCGAGGATTAAATTGAAGATTATTTTCAGCATAAAATGATAGGTACAGTATTCTGCTTTTGCACTTCCATTTGAACGCTTTAGCTCTAAACTGATTCATGTAGCTTTCTGCGTTGAAGTCTTCTTACTCCATGCACGTTGAGCAGCTGGATTGCTTCCACGTTTACATGTTGGTTAAGTCTTTTCTCATGTTCTTCTGCAAATATTTGGATTTCACTCTCAAATTGAAATTGAAATTACTGGTTCTAAGTTTCATGTTCCAGATTATTCGATTGGAATACCGAAATAGTTATCGTCACTTATTCAATAATTTTTATTTTTTGATAAAATAATTTGCATTAGTGTATTTCAGCTTGCAGCTTCTGAGATCTAATAATTTGGATTTGATTGCAGGTGACTGTACCGGCTTCATCGTGAAAATTTTATTAGATGTTTTGCGGAAAAACATTTCACTCGTTTATATTTGATGTAGGCATATAGGCCTACAGAGGATCGGTGCTTTAACGATTGCACGTGTATGGGATTTCATAATCAGATGCAGGCTGACTGGAGAGAGACTCCCCAACGAAAGTTTAACAAGACAGCGCAACCTATAATTTTGCCGCATATCTCCGATTCTACTATTCATAAAATCTTCCATTCAAGTTCAAATAGTGGCTATAAAAATACTATTCACGGTCAAATACGGTCTTCTAATGTCTGATCGTAGATAGGTTGCATATCGAAACGAGTGGTCGATCTGTTGTTGATCGAAGATCGAACCCTGGACCATGAACCCCGCCGAGGATAGGAATAGAAATAATCGAGAGGTTGCAAACCGGATTAGTGGCCTTCTGGGCGAATTCCAAAAGTGACCGTGGCGGCGTGTGCACTGTACAGCCCGATAAGTCATGCGATGCAGTGCTGTGTTGTACACAAACTCGAAAGTTAGAACTACATTCAAGTGGAAAAAAGTTTTTATGAACCTAATCATACAGGCCAATCATCTATGAATGTTGTTGAAATTGAATAAAAATACTATAATCCTATAGAATAGTATTATTCACCTAGAAACGTGTCTATGAGATAAATATATCCTCGGTAATGGCATTTGTTGATCACAGATATATAAAAAAGTCACATTTTAATTGAAGACGACATAGAGGCCAGAAATATTCAACTCAGGTTCAAAATTTAAGCGGAAACCCCAATTAGAAATCATTGAGAATCAACTCAGTACACAGGAAACTTGACAAAAAATTATTAATGTTATCTCAAAAAAAAAAACTATTTCCATAATATCATCAATACTCCTTTTTGGAGGATAATTAATAACACTGTTACTCAAATTTCGCAATAAAGGGACCTGAAATATCTACCTCTCAAATCTTCATGAACCGAAAAATTATATTTTCCATTCACTGGATGAGGCAATACAATATTCAGGAAAGATAAATGGATACACAATACGGGACATAAAATATTCACCTTACATATCATCCTATTATATGAAGCGAGCAATTTCTGTATTTATATATCTGGTTATTTATGTTTAACGGGTTTGAAACGGCTCTAACGATGTTCACGAAATTTGGAACATAGTAGGTTTATGATATAAGGATTCGATTGCACTAGGTTTCATCCTTGGGAAAACTCGCTGAACGACATTAAAAGGATAATCCATCCTTGGCTGAAACAGCTGTGGATAGTAAAAAAGTGAGTGAGCGAGTAGGTATGTGAAAAATCAAAATATCGAATCCCCGAAATTCATAAGATGACATATAGCCAGCTGTGAAATATGAACACGATCATTTTGGAGAATTGTGTTCTGTTTATCAATAAATAAAAATAACGAGCGAAGCTCGGTGCCCCGATATTGTTCATAATTCGACAAATTTTCTTTTTTATTCAAATTATGCAATAAAGGGACCTGAAATATCCTTCTCTCATACGTTCATGAACAGAAAAATTCGATTTTCTATTCACTGGATGAGGCAATACAATATTCAGGAAAGATAAATGGTTACGCAATACGGGACATAAAATATTACCTTACCATATATCACCCTACACATTATGTTTATAATTCGACAAATTTTCTTTTTGATTCACTGGATGAGACTAACACAATATTCAGGGAAAACGAGTTCATACTGAAAACAGATACATTGAACAGCAGAATATGATTAGCCAATAGCTGTTGACCAAAAATGAAGATTGAGCAAATCACGTGTTTTGCCTCGGCCAATGCCAGTAGAGCTCAACCTTCATTGGTCGACCGCTATTGGGCTTCACTCTTACTATTCTAATACTGATCTAAAATTGAGTGTTCAGTTTACTTAAATTTGATAATGGTGTAATAAGAAAATAACCGAATAGTATCTTGTTCTAATAAATAATTAGTGGTTTTGACAATACCAAATCGTTATCATTCAATTATGGATATTTACTACATCACAGAAGATTTATGTTTGTTGATTTCCTAGAGTGATGAACGAGAAGGTATATCTCTAATGTATGGGTTCAAAATTGAGCTTGCAAGATCCTACTAATGTATATGCAAGTCACTGTTGTCAGTAGAGTAATGAAACTTAAAAACGCTTGAAATTCCTTGCTTTGGTGTGTCGAATCGTAGATAAGCTCATAACAGCATACAATACAAGTTCATTGTTGCTTGCAAGGTAATTTTGTTACTTCCTTGTGGAACATTAATAGATACCGTATCTCAACCATACATTGTTGCACAATGTGGGATGAGTGTAATAGCTCTATTGTAGGAGAATATAACTGTTTGTGAATATAATGTATTTAAATCTGTGTTATGTTTTGTAAGAATGTAGAAGTCCTGTTATGTAGAGTCCTGAGATCAAAACCTTGGACGAATGATTGTCGTTGTTTACCAATGAACTCCAGCTTTGCACGGCTGAAGAAGAATACCTTGTAGAAGGCTCTCTCCTAAATGTGGATGTTCGGTTTCATTATCAAGTGATAATTGTGTGTTCAATTTTTTGATATAAGTTTTTTGAATTCCAGTAATATTTATTTATGTAGTATATATAATTATACTATATATTATGATTATATATAATTATGTACTAATTATGGAAATGTTAGAGACTTCTGAAATATAATGTATTTTTCTCAAGATAAGATCATTTATTCAAATTTGTAAACTGTTCATCAATTTCGTCTATTAACTTGACTGACACATCGACAATCGAAAACTGGATTTATTGAAGGCAAAATAATCTAAATTTGGGTAACCTGTCGCTGTCTGAATTGACGGATTCGTGAAGATAAATTATGCCTTATTAATCATGAATTATGTTGTTTCAATGAACAGTATCAGAGCCTGCAAATTATGGCTCCAGTGAGAGTCAGCCAATTTTTTAAACGTTAAAATTGCTCGGTACCGAATTTTATTCGGATGACTGACGCCACCTGCAATTTACTCGTACAGGTAATATAGATATATTTTTTATATTGGTTCACGAGTTTAGGACTATGTAATATACAGTATATATAACTAGAATAAATTGGCACGAAAATATGACAGGATCAATTGACGATTTTCACATACAGTCAATATTATATAATATATATGTATTTGGCACGAGTATATAACAGGTTCAATTGACGATTTTCACATGCAGTCAATGTATATGTATTTTGGAGATTGCTATATAGAAATCTCAACAAATATATGTATGTAATTGGTCCAATTGACGAACACCAATTTTTCCAAGTCGTACGTCGTGTCACCTTCCGTCCGTGCAGCCCGGACCGTTGCCGGACGCTCGTAAATAACATTCAACGGCATGACGGTTGAGAGGAAAATTCGCCCGCGGGAGAACCGCTAAGTAGCCGTGATTTATGACTGGACTCAGACCAGTCCAATGCGTCTGATCAACCTTCCCCCTCCCTTATCCCTCTCACCCAATCATCAAAATCCAGTCATCGTTAATCCGAAATCTGCGTCCGGTGTGACCATAGCTGTCAATACACAGACAGGATAAGCAATGGGAAATTTGTGTGTCCCGAATTTTAAACTGCGTAATCAGTGAGCCACTGAGTCCTGGCGTTGATATGGATATATGAACGGTTCATTTCATTAAGGAACAATACAAGTTCAGGGAATCTTAGATATTTATGTAGAATAAATAGAAGTTGAACAAATAAAATATTGAATGAAAAAGACTAAGAAATTGTCAAAAAACCACTGATTTATTGATAATTAGAAAGACCGGTTTCGGTTATTACACCATTGTCAATCTCTGATAAACTCATGTTTTTCATTCAATATGAGTAATTACCACAATATCAACTTCTCAACTACACAAAAAATAAAATATTCAAGAAAATAAATGGGAGATCCAAATTGAACTGGTTTATAGAGTCTAAGAAGGATATACAAAAATTAAATATAACAGAGGCAGATTTACTAATCAGAGCAGGGCTACGGAATCAGCTTAAAGTTAATGTTTTCCCAGAAGAACCCATAATTGAAACTTGGTCTCTAGAAAGACGAATCGCTCAGAGTGCGAGGATGAAAGAGTATTGCAGGCGAAAGTGGGAGACCAACGTAAATAATAATAATGATAATGGTTAAAATTGAATTACTGTGATCCTATACAAAAAAAATAGAAGTTCATCTTGAGTGAAATTGATTTTTCCCTCAAAAGATAGTACAATTCCATTGAGAAACGAAACAAGGGCGTAAGAGGCTTCTTCATATATGATTTCATCTCGGATCAATATGAATAGTTTCTCCCACGAAAATAGATAAACTACAAAAAAAAATATTTTCTTGGTTGTTTTTTGTTGTAGTTTTTGAATTTTGTATATTTACTAGGTACTATTACTCATATTGCCCAGTTGGTTTTGTTAGTTACTAAGTTTATCTTCATCTGTCGTTGTTTGACTGTTCTCTTGACCATATTTGAAATACTTGAGCGAGTACTGCTCAATGTTGAACTTTTCCAATCCACTATAGATAGATAATGTTGCAAAATAAACTAGTATCTTGAATTATTTTAATAAATCAGTTTTTTCAACAATATCAAATTGTGTTCATTTAATAATTATGAATATTCACCTCAAAATAAACTTATTGTACACAGCACAACTATACAGGGAGTTTGGAAATGAATTAGCATATTAAGCATTGTGCAATCATAGTAGCCTATGCAAAATTATTTCAATTACCAAATATGAGGTAAGAATAGTAAACACCTCATTTTCACGGAAATCTACCAAATCACTTGAAAAATTGCTCCTTGAAAATCAATGTAATTGTTAGAGAAGCTCTTTTGAAAAAAAGTGGTCCGAATAGCGGATTCTTGGTTCACTGTTCTCCTCTGAGATAATTTTATTAATAGGAAGGAAAGAGAGGTTGAAGATGTAAATGGAAATTAGAGAAATGCAGTAGTTTGAATAGAAATGAAATGCCAAAGGTCCTGTCAGTCATAGCTAACGAAAACTACCGTCGAGCATGGATTAGGTTGAGTTTCATGGGGCTTGATACCAAACTTAATTTCTAGCCAAACTATTCAGGCTACCGCCTTTTTAATCCAGATTGCAACCTGTACGCTGTATCTAAGTCTGTTTTAAGATTCGATTCACACAGCTTAATTTGAGAATCACATCTTATCTGGACGTGAATAATTCGGAAGCTGTAATGCTAATTAGTTTCGAGTTTTCCCGGTTGTCCGTTATAAATTAAAGCTACCGTTTATCCCGTATTAGCATTTATTACAAGTCAAATATGATATTTATTCGCGTATTAAACTGTCTCGTCGATTCTAATTCACATTTCTTGAAGATAATACGCCCAACTGGTCCTGTCAAACTATACATTGGCTATTAATAACAATGATTATTAAACTAATTTGACGTATCCTAATCTACAACGGAGGGTACCCCAACAATTTCTAAGCATACAACTTCAAAGTACTTCGAAAAATATCCTCTCTTTTGCACTATAACTTATATATCTTGTTGGTATCCTTCAGGTCTCTTCGAATTATGAACCAACTATATCACCTAGAATATTATAATTATTTTCCAGTATCAACTACTCATGATCCATCTAAACAAAGGAACATATTGTAATAGTGATTAGTAATTGCGATGAAACAGACTATAGTGAGGTCCACGTTTTAATGGCAGTGTGTGATTCGCAATGGTATTGCTATTCTTGTCTATTGTTAAAAAAAGCAGATGGCGTTATCTCTTTCACGCATTGCGATGTTGCCACATCGTTTATCAACAATGTAGGAATTCAACTAATTGACAAAATATTTATTCTCAATCATGAAAATTTATTATTATTACATCTTTATATTATAAATATTATAAATATATTTTTTGACAAATAAAATATGATTAACTATTTTCAACAATAATGAACAGTTAAATTCATCATATATAGCAGTATCAGTATTAGTTATTACAGTATCAGTATCTCCAGTATCAGCTGTTTGGGTGGCAAGGCTAAGATCTGGCAACCCTTTTCTCCTATCTTCCTTCACTGCCATTATAACGTGGACCTCGCTATAGTAGCTTATATTTATCAGGACTCGAGCCAAGCTAATTAAACGAGAATTCAAACATTCCTAGTATGAGAATTATATAACCTTAAATAGTCTATAGAACTTTTTAGCAAAATTAAAAATATTCCGACGGTTTTTGGTTGACTGGCCTGAAAAAGTGTGTTTTTTCATTCAATGTATATTTTGCTGAAGGACATTCCCTACTTGTTTTCGATATCTACATGCATGCTGGATAGCATATTTATAATAATGAATGAAGGAAATCATGCGTTTGAAAATCTACTTTGTGAATATAATTTAAGTGCTGAAAATTGTGTGAATTGAAGAACTAAAAGGCAACCTATTTCGGACTATGTGTAACCCTATCTGAATTTGGGAGAGGAATAGCACAAGGTTACTTTATTTTTTCTCTCCTTATCATTTTGATGATGTACTTATTGTATGAATGAATGAATAAAGAATCCGGAGAATTCAAATCTGTATTATTGATTCTTGTCTGATGCAGCAAAAATAATATTCATTGAATATGCCATAAAATGTGTTTTGCTGTTTGTGTTTTCATCGTATGGAGAATAGTAATTGCATCGTAACTCATGTTATTGGAAAATTATTCAAAATTCATCATACACAATAAACAGTTCAATAAAATATTTATTGCATCGTTAGTAATGTTCATGGCGAATGAATAATTTGAATTAGAGAAAATATTCATTTGAATGTTAGACCCGGTCAACATGATATTTTCTATCTTGGGAATTCACGAACTGTTTGGTCTATTGGAGATCTACGGAAGTTTATCATGATTGCAGAATCCTCCTTGAGCATTGTGCATGTTGCTCGTGATAACAAAACGTGATATGACAGTCGAATGTTGTTGGAAGTGAAGCATCTGTTCCCGACAATTATGACAACTTTCACATGATGATATTAAGAAGATGAAGAATGACGAGGATAAAGATGGCGAAGATTGTGGAACAAGAAAAGGACGGAGGAGAGGAGCAACTGTTGAAAACCACGACTTGAATGTTGATACCAAATATGGAAATGTATGCTGCAGATGAAGGAAGAGTCTGGTGCGGATGTAGCCTATCATACAAGTACGGCACTGCACTGCACTTCACCTCTACTATGTTGCCCATCTCTCCAACATAGACACAGACTCTCTGTAGTTCAACTTTCATAATATTGTACACAATTGAACTTCTAAATCCCTCCATTAACTACGATACAACAATCGTGATTCATCTCAAAACAATGGAATGCTGTACCAATAGATGTCGAATACGATAGTTCATAGCATAAAAGGTGATTTTTATAATTTTGGTCGTGTTATAATTTTGGTTTCACTTATAATTTATTTTGAGGGCGAAGGAAGAATCGAAAAATACTAGATACTGTACTAAACTGAAGTTTAGGCAGTTAGAACAGTTCATCATTAGTGTGTTGGTTTTCATGTGTGATTTCTTCCACATTAAAGTAGATTATTCTGAAATAACCTTTTTTACTTGGAAACCAACATTAACTTGAAGGTAAAGCCATAGACAAATAATAGCGTAAGTAGATATCCCATGGTATAGGGCGTTTATGTCGCAACTTTTACTGTTATCTCAAGCCTATAGTCCACGTAGTTCTTTCCCGTGAAGCTTTATGACGCTGGTAGTCTCTCATATTGTGGAGTGACACGTGGTCTAGTGGATATATTGCTTGCGTAGCAGCATAGAGATCCCGGGTTCAAACCCTCTCAATACTAAAAGTTTTTTAAGCAGATCACTTCCGTGTTATCGGATGGGCACGTTAAACTGTCGGTCCCGGCTGAAGTATGACAGTCGTAAGGCCCATTGACGGCTTAAATTATATATTCTGGCGGTGGGACCTTCCCCCAAGGGACTCCCCACCAACAAAAGCCATACGAATTTACTTTTTTTCTCATATTGTGCCGTTCATACACTCTTACCCGTTCAAAACAGTAAAAATCGACAATAATCGGCTTGAGATAACAGTAAAAGTTGCGACATAAACACCCTATACCATGGGATATCTACTTACGCTATTGTTTCTCGATGGTAAAACTCAACTACTGAATCTTCTGTTTCTATATTTATCATGAAAATTGAAAACATAAGAGTGTTTAGTTGCCACATAATTCAAGTGTTTGACATCATTCTTTAAAACGACGTCATGAGTCATAATAAATCTTTTCAATCTCTTTGTATCACTCCGGTGCATCTAATCTCCTTGGATCCTGTAGTATTTTAATTAGGTCTGAGCTCCACTATAAAAAACTCAGAGGTACAATAACTCTCTTCTATCTTCAATAATAGATCAAGAATGTCGGTTTACTTCTCTGTCGGTTTTATTCGGGATTGATTCAACAAAATAACAAACTATCTACGAGTGAAAATTTTTCCTGTGACTTATAAAACAGAAAATCTCATCTTTCCTCATTTTAAAACCCATCGAAAGGAAAATGCTCTCTTCACATTTCAGACTGAGCCCTCTAGAAAGGCTTCTCAAACAGAAATGAATAGTCCGTTCCGTTGAAATAGTGATTACTAGAAGAGGATAATGAACTGTTAACTACACAAGAGAAATCAGTGAAAACACAAATTGGAAAATGACTGCTAACACTCACATAAAATTATTCTTATGACTCGAAGATGTTGGTTGGGTTGGAGGGGAAGTGGAAGAGGGATGTCTGAGAGGGGGGAGGTTCGGATTAGCGAGGCAAAAGACGAGAGATTGCGTGTTTGCTCTGGTTAGAGTGTGGCAGTGGAAGGAGGGGAGCTAGCTTCAGGAACAAACAAACCGAGCATAATAAAATTGTTAAATTGCTAGGTTGTTGGGGATTAACATATTTGCAATGCTTTCACGCATGCAATATTCAGTCAGAGGTTGGGTTCACCAGATCTGTGCGCAGTACAGCTCTCCTGTGCATTTGCATTACTTTCAATTCTTAGAAGGATCTCTCACAATTTTTATTGATAGGCTGTTCGAAACAACAGCATAGTCTGTACTTGTCTCTCGATTAGGAATTAACTTTGTTCGGCACAGCAGCGCAGCAGATAAATATAAATGAAATGTTTGTCGAGTTAGTTCAATTCGCACCGCTGTTGCCCAAGAAAGTATCTCTACAGCTACCATTCTAATCGCGAACAAATTTATCAGGTGGCCAGATGATAATAATTGCTGATGTGGTGTGCGGGTCTGGAGCGTGTGTACAACTAGTAGATAAATTGCATGGTTCTTGCAAATCACCCTTGCACCTTGTAACTATCAAGCAAGCCAGTTGTCCTAGAAAACAGTCGTTCATTTACGCAAGAATCTATGCTAGTGATAAAATCAATAGAGTTCAATGGAACGATAGAATTTTCTCACGATTCTTATCTGCCACTGGATAAGGATTTGAGTAAATCGTAAAAACTGTTGATGTCTATAAACCATACTGGAAATTGATGTACAATGATGGAAATGTCAAGGATTCAATTACCAATATGAGATATCGTGATTTCATCTCATTCATTTCTCAAAACGTATTCTCAATTTCATCAATCTAACAAGCTTTGTTAAATCAATTTACAAAATAAATAATGATTCGTTATTGTTTCCAATATGCATATTGCGGAATTATTTCATCTTTTGAATCTGAAATTAAAATTACTCAGAAGATAATTCACGCAATAGATAGTTTATCCCTTTTAAATAAAAAATACTAAGAAATTGTCAAAAACCACAATGATACTTAGAAAGACCGGTTTCGGTAGTTACACCATTGTCAATCTCTGATAAACTGAGATTATCTCAAATCTGTGATTTTTGACAATTTCTTATTCAATATGAATAATTACGACAATATCAACTTCTCAACTACACAAAAAGTTTATTCCATCTTGAAAAATACACATTAATCATTAACACTTATAATATATTCATAATTGATTCATATTTATGTCAATAATTTATAACTAGAATAAATGACAAGAAGATAACTCTAGTGATCTCAAATTATAAGTAATAACTAGAGTAAATGACAATACTTTAATTTTGAGGAATATGATACTAGTTTTTACCTTTTTTGGGTTGGTCCCACAATAAATTGAATCATTTGGTGGTTTAATCTGAAATGAACCACATAATCATCGAGACTTTGGATTTGATCCAGTTTAAAGTGAGATTTTGTTTAAAATGGCATTGTGTAAACGGTACTTGGAGCCTATTAATAACATCTTTTAGCATAAGTTCTTATTATTCATCAATTGACAATAGTATTTCCTTTACGTTGAAGAGAATCACGCTACCTTTAAGGGAATTATTCCCTTAATTTAATACTGCCTCTTCTTCCATAGACAATGTTTCAATTCATCATTCTTCAGAGTTGTGCAATGCAGTGTAGCCTACTGTGCGCCTTATTACTGTGCGTGTACAATATTGTCACAGAACATAAAATAACTAGAATAGTTGTTCACTTCTTCTCTTGGATATTCTTCTAGTTTGTCTATGAAATATTATAGTTCCTCCAACTTTATATAATTATGATTCATATGCTATAGTTCTAATATAGTTAGCATGGTTCCATAGTAATAGCGTAATTACATTGCAATCTGATGATTATATAATACTGATTACCAAAGACCTTAAAGATGCCTCTGTTCACAATCTAAATACCACTAATACGAAATAACTATATGTATATAAAGTGAGAATGACTATATAAAAAGAATGACAGAATAATTTACAATTTTTTTTTAATTCAGCTCAGCTTATATTCATCCTAAAATGGAAGATAGAAAGAATATGGAATCCTGTGTGATTCATCGTACATCGCATATTTCCTGGACCATTTATTGACAATCAACAACTATGAAAACTTCAAATTCATCTTCGAAAACACTGATTTAACCTATCTATTTTTTAATTCAACACTTCACTTATAGATATTACTACCAATTGATTGAGAAGAATATGTTCTCGGGATAATAAATGCTGCATGACTAAGCACATAGGAAATCCGTATTGAGGTTTAAATGGAAATATTGATTGTCAGATAAATTTCATGATTCACCAAATAACGTCAAGTGTGACATGAGATACATTGACTTGTTGGCGGTACGAAGTACGCCGGGTAAGCTTGTACATTATAATAAGAATAGAAGATGATTTTTTCTCACCGTTCAGAAATAAATCAGTAAGTAATTTTGATTTCCATTGGCAATAGAAAACTACAAAAATTCAATTCTCAGTTTTCCGGATTTTATTGACTTGTCCTCCATCAACGAGAGAGAGAGCTGTCAATAGAGTTCGTTTTATATTTATTCCCTAACCATTAATAATTAATCAAAAACGCCCTTCCCTTCTTACTCCACGACATTCTGATAGAGAAAATGTTCTCTGGAAACAATGAAACTCATTGAAACAGAAACCGGACACTAGTTACTATCCCACGTTACTTGAGTTCATTTCTGTATAAGAGTTGCTGTTGCAAGAGTGTAGTCTAGCCTTCTAGTTGTAGGTATGTAACTATGACTATATTGTACTATAACACTATACTATCCTATACAACTACAGGGTGGTCGCAATTGAGAATCGGGTGTCGCAATGGCAATCGATCTGTCGCTAAGGGCTGTCATCTCACCAACTGCGCCACACGAATAATCTCATAAACACACACCTAATTTTCATTCCTCTCAATGTGATCCCAGCCAACTCGTGAGAGTCGTTTACAATAAACAGCCAGCTGTATTCCGCCGTCGTACGCGATTCGGTCACGCTGAGTCAATACAGTTCCTACTTTGCTTTGCTTCCGATAAACGATTTTCTTTGTGTTGTTCTCCTTCCTTGTTGGTGGACATATTTATCTGTGAGGAAGACGGAAACAGTAGGAGCATTGCTCCAGCTGACGAGACTCACTCTTGATTAATGGGGTGGTTGCGTCCGATGCGCTAGGTTAGGTTAGGTTAGGTTAGGACGTGTGTGTCTCTGCATCAGACGTAAAAGAAGAACTTCTTGAGCGATTGTTGCCTGCTGCACTTTTCTGCTATTACTTTCTGCGCTCTTTTTTTCAAACTCGTTTCTTCCTTTGACCTTTTTCTTTTTCACTACTTTTCTCCAGATTTATTTGTCTAATTTCACCATTTTTCTTCTCTTCTCAACCTTGCTGCTCCTGTCGACATCTACGCTTTTATCGATAGCAGTCATAAATCTGTTGTATGCATTTAGTTTGGCGCGGATCAACCACTCCTCAAACTAATGTCGGTGGGATGGGGGAGGGGAGGGGACAGCCGATAATTAGGTATAAGTGGAAAAACGCAGACGATGAGAGAGAAAAAGAGAGAAGGATAGTTGTCATGAATCCGGCGGCGACGGCATAACTCACTGACGACAGCCGGCAAACAAAAGTAGCGAGCTCCCGTTCGTCCGGCCGGATTAGCCGCTAATCCGAACCCGCGTCACGTCATCCTAGACGGCAATCAGCGCGTTCCGGGAATTACACTGTGTCTCCGCCAGGTCACTCACTGCACACCCCCTCTCACTCACAACCCATTTGTCTTCCTTTGTCTTCATTTTTTCAATAGAATAAAACTAGATAAAACTACCCATATCTCTGTTCACTACGGTTGACTTCTTCTAATTACTATATTGTACTGAATTTAATATAAAATATTATGCACAGTAACAATATATATATATATATTGTCACGTTATTCTTTATATTTAAATAACGATTAGCCTCCTGCTTGGCATCAGTCGGTAAAGCATGAGATTTGATATAATTAGATCGTGGTTTTCTAATAGTATTCAGTCTTAAAAAAAAAATCTTGATAGGCTTAGGTATGAGCTTCTCCTATAACTCTTGTAATTCAATAAATAATAAATATATATATAAAAATGATACTTATACTATAGTGTTGAGGAATAAAAAATAAATTGCACACCATGAACGTTCATACATATATTACACAAATAATGCAAAGATCAATCGAGGCAAAAAATATATAAAGAGCGATAGAAAAATATAATATAAAAATAGAACAATAATTGAAATCAGTAAAAATATCACAGGCTAAACTTTATATTCTAGATTTATGGCACGAATCATTACCATGTGCCTTTATCTTAAAATCATATGCATTCTGTTGCATGTAGGTGCGATATGCGCTGGCTAATACTTGTCGACTTGGACAATTCAATTAAAAATGTGTGCTCTAAGATCAGCTTGATAAATTAGCCACTAATAATCCAAATATATATATATATTAAAATCTCTAGTACTTAGTAGATTTCTTTGTATCGAATATATATTTTTATCTCAGGGTGCAAGATTCGGCACCTGACGGAATAGGTAGAGCCATTCATCTAGTGAATTAGAACTATAATAAATTATCGCAAATTGTATTGCAAAAAATTAAATATTATATGCATATGTTTTACTAGCCTAGATTTTGTACTTCTTTGATTTAATAGAATTTTCTAAAATATTGATCTATATTTTTCTTTCAATTAAATACCTTTAATACTAATTTTACTTGCGCAAGTATTACTCTTATTAATTTCTCAATTTATAATAAAACCCTTTCGGCGAGCTAGCTTTGATCATCAGATTAATTCGAAGCACTAGGGCGCCCATCACTAATTCAAATTTAATCACTCACGTGTCGAAAATCTTCTTGTAAGCCGCCGATGTCGATCCAACTCCATGTGGTCCGGGAATATGGTAGCCGGAATCGTCTCTTCCAAGGGGTTATAAATTTAATTAAAAATGAAAATGACTTCTGCTTCACAATAGCATCACGAAGTCTTTTAAGAAATTTAATAATTCAATTTAACTTTAACTTTTACAAAATCATTAATAAGGTACTACGCTCTAAAATATTTGGGGTCCTCTTATGGTGGCATTTGGCTGGCGAGTGCTGGTTCTTCTTTCTCAAGTTTTACAGATCCTCTTTCCGACTTTCAAATTAGCATAAAATTTAAATATCTTAGTCCTCCGCCATTAGGTCAAATAGATCTTACAAAAAATGCCAAAATATTGCTTAGATTGTATGATTAATAATTTCTTTGCATTCGAGCCATATCGATAACATAGATTATACAAAGTTTTAACACAAAATCTAGTACATTTATATAAATATATAGAAATATTTTTGAACTGGCCTACAGTTGCCGCCTATTAACTGCCGTTTTACTATTGGTGCATGCAAATTTTATTCGGTATTCATGCGCCTGGTAACTCTTATTTCCTGAATACATTAAATTATTTTTATTTGGTTTTTTATTTATGCTCTTTACATGCTAGTTAATATTCTATACATTAATATTAATTCCATGCTACCTAATAATTAGCCACGTGGACAGGTGTTTTTTCACATTGCACACCATCTGATTGCAATAAAGCTCTGCCAAGGGGTTTTGGTCAGATTCTAGTTCTTCGGTTTGATCGATCTCTAGTTCACCGATCCGTGAATACATGTACATAACCTCAATCTTCAAATATTTTATATAATAATCTATTTATGAGCAATAAACTTCCTTCAAACCCTTTTTAGGTTCTTGTACCATTTAGCCAGAACAAGCTGATGCTATCTAATCTTAGTTATTATCTATTTGGCGATATTAGCCAGTTACTTTATTTTCAGACCTATTACTGTTTCTGTTAGGGCTTTTGATCTGCCCAGATTTAATATGTTACAATATATATATATAATTAACAAGGAAAATGTTACCGTGTAACATTTATGATACAGTAAATGTACAAAATTTATGTGGATATCGAAGAGATTCAATGTGTAATAGAATAAGAAAGATTTTAACATAATCTATAATAATTTTAAATGAAATTTATACATTCAAAAAATACAATGAAAATATCAGTACCTACCGTATTTAAAATTATAAATCAATAATTTGAAGCATAATTTCACTTAATAATATGAAACTTGTAGTACGTTTGATGGTCTACTGTATAATACAATTTATGCATAATGCACATTTGATATTCGAATTTGATTTGTCAGATAAAAGTGAAAAGGTATAATAAGGATTTTGATATAAGGGTGTTGGTGATCATTTGTATTTAGACTTTCAAGTAGCCCTATCAAAATACTTGAACGACTGATATGTCGAGTGCATTCAATGTGGTTTATAATATAGATAAGATTGTATTATAGGAAAGATTCGAGAATGTGTAGAGAAGAAGCCATAGGTCGGCCGTTGTCATGAATCAACCTATAGATAAAAGAACTATGTTAAACTGAAGTGGATGAGAATAGAAAACTTGGGTAATGGTATTTTTCTCGTTCATACCATACCTTTTTTTCTGTATAGGGCTACTTGTAATATAAATAGAGAGAAAAATAAAAATCTCAGTACCCGTTTCGAATTATTTTAAAACAAAAAATAATTCAAAAAGGGTACTGAGATTTTATTTTTCTTTCCATTCATACCTTTACTCATTTAGTTGTTCTTTGAATTGAAAAAATACAAAGGAGTCCATCTATGGGAGTCGAAAGAAGTCAATTTATTATTTGATAAAAAAATCAAATGCAAGCAATATTCGAGGTGAACTTGAAAACTAATTATCTTAACTTCAATACAAGGGAAACATATAACTTGTCTTTTCAAAAGAAAATATGATCATCAATCCTGCTCATATGAGCAATGCCTATCACAGCATCTGCTGTTTTTCTTTTTTGTAGAATCATAATAAATCCTGCTCGGTCCAAAACATCATCAACTGTAAACATGATATATCCCAAGCATTGTGAAAATTCTTATAAACTGGAGCTAGGCGTATAGAGTAGAAACTGCAAGCTGTTTACTACGTTCTATATACGCCGTAGAACTGGAAGTGTTTCTTTTGTGAAAATCCTGCGTGTAGGATTTTCTAAAGAAATTGTAGTGTGGCAGGTGAGAGATTCTCAAAGAATGTGACACAACAAAAAGCAATCTTCTTACCTGTGAAGATGTTTATTGTCCTTAGCAACAACCACGGAAGCTTCACATCAAATTCTTTACACCTCGCCATCTCGCCAAAGGTTTGATCACAATAGCCCTCGATAGGAGATGCTATTATGACAATATTTTTATTCCACTTCTCACAGGCTACAGAGATCGTTCAACAAGTGAATAAGTATTTTCCTTGGGGGAAAGGTTTTGAATATTTTTATAGAATTGGCCTATTATGGAGGTGAGACAAGTTTATTGAAACATTCTGTACAGAAAATCGTTGAAGTGATCCTCAAGATAAGCCTCTTGAAATAGTACCTAAAATACTTCTTTCATATTCTGCTCAATCTTAGCGATATATCGAAGCTGAACGGGAATTAAGCAACTACGAAAGATAAAGGAATTCGATATATTGAGGTCCAACTGTATTTTTTATTACATTACTGTATTACAGTCGAGCGTGTGTGAATGGGTAAAGAAGCATGATAAGGAGTAGATCATTAGTTATAGAAGAGTTCCGAACCACCGAGAAGTGATTTTGAAGCTTATAAATGCTAGTCGAGTCCAACTGAATTGCTAAGGGAGTGCTACTTGGATCCTTAGTGTGAGATTCTCCTTCCAAGTTAAATACCGGTAGCACGTCACTAATCTGAGTGATGAGATTTAAATCGCTAGTTCCGAAATTTCTGCCCAGTATCAAACCAAATCAATTTGAAATGTTATAACAACGTCAATCAATCAATAATTTTATTCAATTCAATACAATATACATAAAAGTAATCAAAATACAAAAAATCACAATCAAAAATAAATTTTCTAATAAAATACAAAAATTGACTTCATTTTGGGGTGTGCTGAGAAGAAAGTAGGAAAAATACCTAGCCAACTTTGGTTTCTCATGTATAAAATTAAGGAATGAAGGGTTAAGAGGTGCTCAGTATCATAATCTTATTTTAACAATGTGTCTCAATGTGTATATATCAATATCATAAACAACAAATATCAAAGCATACAAAAAGTATATGAATTTCATAAATTTTATTGTCACATAATTGGATAGGATTGAGAAGAATTAAGGGTAGGTTTCCTTGTGATGTGATAGGATTTTACAGAAAATAGTTGTGAGAAGGAGCGGAATATTTCTTCTCTATAAGAATCACTTAGAAGAAGAAAGTGAAGTGATTATCATTTATCATTTACACTCGACTCATTTCTTATCACCGGCCTCACTCGCCATTTTCAATCTGAATTGGTCATTCCAAACATCATTTTTATATACAATAACAGAAATAAATGGTGTTGATTGATTTGTGTTGACTGGCGACGTTTATCTAAATCGATGGCGGCGGTCAGGCAAACCGCATTCCTCTTAAGCGGTTTCATAAAAAATTACAATTTCGTTTCGAGGATAGATCCAACTCGGAAAGTGTCTTTTTCAAGTCGGAACGTTTTATTTTGTGACTTTTTCTGTGGAATTGCTCCTTACTGAGTGAAGGAAGGACATAATAGGTGTACTAACAGTGACCAGATAAGTCTTTTATTGCCCGTGATTACATTCTGGTCGATTGAAGTATGTCGCATGCATGAAGAACGCAGATGTGATGTCATTATTTTTTCCGCGCAAGTCTGATAGAGTCGTCGTAAAAACTAGTCTTATCTGTACTTGGGCAAACGCACTACTGTTAATTTCTTGGAATAAAAGGATTCTCATCCGACCATCTGCAGTAGTTTTGACCTAGCCTTATGGGGTGTGGCCGAGCAAATCCTCCATATTTGTTACTCAAAGCAGCGACTGTCAATCAAGTTCAATGTGCGATCAACCGCTGTAAATCCATAGATATTAAAGGTATTCATAGAATCACTCTGAATGGATAAGAGTGGAATCATCTGCAATAGAATTAACCCAGCCTTATGTGGTGTGGCCGAGCAAATCCTCCATATTTGTTACTCAAAGCAGCGACTGTCAATCAAATTCAATGTGCGATCAACCGCTGTAAATCCATAGATATTAAAGGTATTCATAGAATCACTCTGAATGGATAAAAGTGGAATCATCTGCAATAGAATTAACCCAGCCTTATGTGGTGTGGCCGAGCAAATCCTCCATATTGTTACTCAAAGCAGCGACTGTCAATCAAATTCAATGTGCGATCAACCGCTGTAAATCCATAGATATTAAAGGTATTCATAGAATCACTCTGAATGGATAAGAGTGGAATCATCTGCAATAGAATTAACCCAGCCTTATGTGGTGTGGCCGAGCAAATCCTCCATATTTGTTACTCAAAGCAGCGACTGTCAATCAAATTCAATGTGCGATCAACCGCTGTAAATCCATAGATATTAAAGGTATTCATAGAATCACTCTGAATGGATAAGAGTGGAATCATCTGCAATAGAATTAACCCAGCCTTATGTGGTGTGGCCGAGCAAATCCTCCATGTTTGACACATAAAGCAGCGAGTGTCAATGTGCGATCAATCACTGTAAATCCATAGATATGGAGGTATTTCATAGAATCGCTCTGAATGGATAAGAGTGGAATCATCTGCAATGGGCGATGTAAGTGTGACGTAAGCCGTTGCTACGACGCCATCTTAGTCTCTAAACAAACCGTTGCTATGGAGTGAGAGCATGTTATTCAAATGGGACTAAAACATCACCTTACATTTACGAGTATATCAATGAAATAATAAATTTCTAAGAGTTGAGAATATTTTTTTCAAGTTCTACACACTCAAATCATCAATTTCCAGTATTTATTCAGATCGAATAAATTTTTTTGGGACAGCCAAAGCAGAAAGTCTCAGGAAGTAGTGCATAGTACTATGTATGTAGGCTGCTATATGGTGAGCCTTGTTGAAGAGAAAATTAAAGTGCCACATAAATTCTTACATGACATTTTTAATTATTATTTTGTTTTCAAAATAAGTTTACTTTCACAGCATATGCTGGAAGTTTTACAGTCTGCTGTTTCACATTAGAAATGTTTATTTGAAAATTTATACAGTCTAATTTCGATGACAAATGAAAATGGTTTGAAGCAAAAGAACATTTTCTTTGTTCCTGACTGTAAACATTACAGTGAAAAGGCAGGCTACATATTTTTTTAGATTTCCTGAAAATCCCAAGGTCTAGCTCGCCTCTATAAGTTCTGTACTACATTTTTAGGTTGTGTAATTGTTAATAAAAATCAAATTTATCTAAAATAACTACATAAGTGAAATTATTAATACAATAATTCAAATACAATTATGTTTACAGTGAATGTAGCACATAAAATACATAATTATTTGCTTTACTTTACATGTTCACTTACCCCTTTCAAATTCTTGTAAACATCATCACCGGTTAGTTAGAATGTAGGAAGTATACAACATGATTAGTGGTCACAGCATCTACATCTTTTTACTGTGTTGAGTTCATTCAATATCTTACTATTTCGCGTAAATTGAAAACAATTATATACTTCAGAAAACCTCAACACCAAACTTATAAGTAAGTACCTAGGCTAAACCAAAACACCTAACCTATATATTTAAGCTTTAGTCTACTCTAACAGTTACACTAAACAATAGGAAAACAGAATATATTCATATGAATTTTTAAATTACAACTTTATAACAATCTAATGAAATTCTAGGTAATAATTCAAATTGCACTTCAACTTTCTCTA
Organism: Nilaparvata lugens; assembly: GCF_014356525.2. Classification (NCBI taxonomy): domain Eukaryota; kingdom Metazoa; phylum Arthropoda; class Insecta; order Hemiptera; family Delphacidae; genus Nilaparvata; species Nilaparvata lugens. The sequence goes on along the minus strand of NC_052507.1, from coordinate 14,399,861 downwards.
CAGGTAGGTATCCATAGCAGACTACAGACATGGTACTATAAGCTCTACTTCCTGAGACTTTCTGCTTTAGCTGTCCCAAAAAATTTATTTGATCTGAATCAATACTGAGAGTTAATGATTTGAGTGTGTAGAACTTGAAAAAAATATTCTCAACTCTTAGAAATCTATTATTTCATTGATATACTCGTAAATGTAAGGTGATGTTTTAGACCCATTTGAATAACATGCTCTCTCTCCATAGCAACGGTTTGTTTAGAAACCAAAATGTCGGCGTAGCAACGGGTTACGTCATCACTTACATCGCCTATAGAATTAACCTAGCCTTATGGGGTGTGGCTGAACAAATCCTTCATATTTGACACATAAAGTAGCGAGTGTCAATGTGCGATCAATCACTGTAGTAAATCCATAGCTATGGAGGTATTTCATAGAATCGCTCTGAATTAATGAGAGTGGTATCATCTGCAATAGAATTAACCTAGCCTTATGGGGTGTGGCCGAGCAAATCCTCCATATTTGACACATGTTACAGCGAGTGTCAATCAAGTTCAATGTGCTATCAACTGCTGTAAATCCATATTTATGAAGGTATTTCATAGAATCGCTCTGAATTAATGAGAGTGGTATCATCTGCAATAGAATTAACCTAGCCTTATGGGGTGTGGCCGAGCAAATCCTCCATATTTGACACATGTTACAGCGAGTGTCAATCAAGTTCAATGTGCTATCAACTGCTGTAAATCCATATTTATGAAGGTATTTCATAGAATCTCTCTGAATGGATGTGAGTGGGAATTGCTGGTATGGAAGAGATGGATTAATAATAAATAATAGAGCTCTATATCTACATTCGGTGTGAACATAGGCCAGTCTAAATAAAGTATGTAGGTAAGTTAATATGCAGCTATTATAAGATAATAAGGTAACTTGAACAGAGAGCTCCATAAATATTAATTTCAAGGCTCACCTTACGCAAGAATGTCACTTTACATTAGAAAAACAATTGCAATATCAGTCACATGGTCAGTCTGCAAGCTCATTATGACAGTTTATGGAAACGGAGGGAAATCTTTCTAAGGAAGGCTTTCTAGTGGATCATAGGAAATGAAAGTGTCTTTCTTCTTCATGTTCTAAATCTTCTCTGGAAAACTAAATAATCTTTCTTCTTCTTCTTCTTCTTCTTCTTCTTCTTCTTCTTCATCCTCCTCCTCCTCCTCCTCCTCCTCCTCCTACTCCTCCTACTCCTCCTCCTCCTCCTCCTCCTCCTCCTCCTCCTCCTCCTCTTCCTCTTCTTCTTCCTCTTCTTCGTCGGCTCCCTTTGAGTCGTCAGTGTGTCACACCTGGGAAACTTTTCTATAGAAACTTAACCATGTAGGCCTATCAATTCGTATATTAAGTAGTGTCTGAAAATATTCTACATGAAAACATTTCTAATACTCCTGTGTTTTCCTCCAAAGTTTTACGTTTACGAAAAACCTCTTCCACACTTGGAAAACCTATCTATAGAAACTAAAAACTGTATTATTTTGTATGAGAAGTGTCTGAAAATCGTCTGCATGAAAATATAAGATTAATTACCTCTACCTTTTTCACACTTTGAAAACTCATCCATAGAAACTAAAAACTGTATTATTTTGTATGAGAAGTGTCTGAAAATCGTCTACATTATAATACTCCTGATATTTTTTACGTGTTTTCCAAAAGGAACACAACATGACAAGTGCGCTTTTGATGTGGATAATTGAAACCTTGACACCCCACTCAATGAATGGATAGAATGTGACACGTCCCTGTGCTTTCGCCGCCTATTCAAATGCCTTATAATTCAAGTGCCTTGTGATTCAAGTGATGCACATTAGTTCTGGTCCAGGTCGGCATCAGGCATCATCGCAGCACTTTGTCATTATTCTCCTTGGAATTTCAGGGTCATTCGACGGCCTTTTTCGACAAGGTGTTTTCTTGCGCCCTGCTCCATTACCGAATAATAGAGAGTCGTGATATGGACTCCAAATTTCCTGGGAATGGATGATCACTCAAAGTGAAGCTGAGCCGCTGGGTGATAATAATACCGTCTCAAAGAAAAGGATAAAGATTAGGACGTATTACACCTAAACAATACCTGATTCTTCACGATAAAATTGTACTTGAATTAGGGTTTGAATGTTTGAAAACCAAAAAGAAACTAATTTTATTGGATGGTATCATTAATTTCTACGCAAGAGAAATTATGTGAAAAGTTATCATTGATAATAAATCATTACCGTACTTCCGTACGTTACCATTTTACATGTTACCATAGGTAATCGTTACCTTGTGGGGGCCGTATTTCAAATGATTGAAGATGGATCTAAATAGGATCTATTTCTAATAGAGAATACGAAAATACCATATACTGATAGAAAAATGAAACTCGCATGAAAGAGAAAAGTAAGAAGAACATTGTAGTAGTGAATCATGATTTCAATTTTTTAATGCAGCACTAATCACAATTTTTTGAAACTAGCAATTACAAGTAGAACGTTTTCTAAAAAACGTTTAGACAATTCTCATAATTGATCATACTGTATTTCCTTGGGTTGGATTTCCAATCTTTCAATGTTGTAAACGAACACTTTTTGTGTTGACTTTATTTGGACTACTTGGGCGTGTCTAGTCTTGGCCAATGATAGTAGAGCTCAACCTTCATGCGTCAACAGGAACAGCTAATGACCAATCGTAGGGCTTTACCCACACTATATATTCTGCTGCTCAATGTTTAAACTTTGTTTTTACTAGAGATTGATTATGTTTGATTGTATCAGACGAAACTGAGTTAGTATCGCAAATTGTTTCAATAAATTGGTTGTTTTGACAATATCAAGTCGTTTTTACTTGATAAAGAATCAATAATTGTGGAAGTGTCAGTGTGACAGAGAGCAATGGTTGAAACTACTCGTGCTAATTTTTCCGAAAATCTGTAGTACTAATCGGTGTGATAGTTTTGAATAGTGATCTCAATCACACAAGCAAACTTCCTTTAAGAATCCTACTAATTTGCTACTTCCTTTCAGAATTCAACGCGCTTAAATTTACATGAAGTTAATTCGCAGATCAAAAGTTCACAGAAAAGTTTCCTATGTAATCTTGTGAGAGATTTTATATTCGATAGCATAGAATGCAGAGTTAAAACAAAGAAACGGAAGCTTAAATTATGTAGTAGGTACAGTCTTTTGTGCATTGCAGTTTAGCAACGGTGTATGTGCGCTGCTGAAATTACGTTGCTCTGTTTGAGGAAGAATGATCGTCTAATAATCAACGGCAACTTTTTATTTGCATACGAATTCCAGACTGAAAGGTATGATGGCTCCAGGTGAATATGCATCGTTCATCTGGAGAAATTGTAATTATGTAAATGGCTGTTGTCAGAGTCGAAGGAATGCCGAGGAAGTTTCTGGTCAAAGAATCAAAACAACTTGTAAAAATACAGTTGCAGGTTGAAGGGTGCGACTGCCGCTTGTCCCATCACCTGCATTACAAGAATTATCATTTTCCGTTTTGCATGTTACTGCTTTAAATGTATGATCTTTGAACTTGCCTAGTCAAATGTTTGAGATTCATTTATGGAATTATTCCGTTGAATTCAAAGATATTTTATTTATGTTTTCATGACAGAGTCCGAATAATCGGTTGAGTTATAGGCAAATCACAATGACGTAACAGAAATGGCAATTTGTGATACTGTATTTGACAAAAACCATGTAATGTGATAGAACACAGTCTAATATGTTATCGCTCAGATAAGTTGAGGTTGAGAATCTTACACCTACAAACTACTCCCGTTGGAAGGGTGACTACTTCATTTGACTCCTCTGAATATGATTCGTGAGTTGAAAAATCGCTTTCTGGTAGTTTAGAACTGTAGAGGTCCACTCATGTCTCATCATCATCCGTCTCATTAACCACGCACAAGCCGAAAGCTCATGAGGTATCACCATAGAGAAACAATAGCGTAAGTTATGCTATCGTTTCTCTATGGTATCACCATCTGCAAAAAAATCCTATTGCCAGCTGATTGTAGTAGAATTAAAACAACCTCCGACTTGAAGAGATATGTTGTGGAGCAGAGAAATGGAGAGATATGGAGAACCAGATCAGCCAATCACAGTGATGAATAGTCATATAGAAAGACGCGCAATGCGGTAGCTAAGTGGACGATAAGACTCAGTTGATGCAGTGCTTTCAGAGAGAAAACTAGTTGTGCGAAGGGTGTTGAACAGAACACTCACTAAAGACTACAGAGCGCTGTCCGCTTTAGCACGGCAACATCTCCGCTGCTGTATCACTACTTTTCTCTGCTCCACATATCACTCAAAGTTGAAAGTTTTAATTCAATTATTATAGTAGCATTGATCGAGGCCGAAATAAATAAATAATAAATCTATACCGCTACCCTCTCGTTCTGTTCGCACCTTTACACAGTCAATATTTATCAAAGCAATTTTTTCTTGAAATTTATAGAATTTTACAATGTATTATTATTTTTATTTGCTGCATAAAGCCACATATTGGATATTGAAAATTTGAATTTGAATTGCTTTGTGTTTTCTTATGAAATTAGTCTGCAGACAGTTTGATACTGCGCTTGTATTAAATGTGTATTTAACCGTATGACAATATTGTCAATGTTATTTTATAATAATCAATGACATGTATGAATGAATAAATAAATAGATAGATAGATATTATAGAAAACGTGGTAACGTGTATTGTTGTTGTATTTGCAGGTGTGATGGCGGCGACGCAGCTGCCCCCTGGAGGCGGTGGTGGGGGTGGTCGACTGTCGCCAATGGTGTGTCCACTGGCCAAGCTGGGTCGCGCCGCCTCCCCGGACGACACCCAGCAACCTCCGCGCGGCTACCGCGCATCGCCCAGTGCGCAGCTCGACTACCGCGCATCACCCAGTGCGCAGCTCGACTACCGCGCATCACCCAGTGCGCAACTCGACTACCGCGCATCGCCCAGTGCGCAGCTAGACTTGGACTGCTCCAGCAAGCAGCGCGCCAGCTACAAAATACGCGCTGCGTCTTCGCCGCTCGACTACAAGCTGCGCAGTAAATCACCACCTTCCACCACACAGTTGGACTACCGCGCATCCCCTAGTACCCAATTAGACTATCGTGCATCCCCTAGTACCCAACTAGACTATCGTGCATCCCCTAGTACCCAACTGGACTATCGTGCATCCCCTAGTACACAGTTGGACTACCGTGCGTCACCCTATTCGTTGTTGAGGTGTTCATCGCCCCCCACCTGTCACCAGGTGGACCAAGGCTACCACACACTGGTGTCGCCCTGCTGTTGGCCAACGGACACCACCGCCACCGACACCCCTACCTCTCCCCTCCACCTAGCAACCAAGTCCAAGCGATCGCTTGTCAAGGTACGTTTCTATATGCCTAGGTTTTATTATTAAGTTATGATATATCATTATATTGGAATAATTATTAAACGAAATTCCAAATCACACGTAAATTCTATTAACCACTCGTAAGACTTCTGCTACTGCAAGTATTCCAGGTTCTATATGTGGGCTATATATTGCGTTAGTTCAACAACTATCACCTACATACTTGGGGATTATTTAAGAGATTACTTAGGGATTACTTGAGGGTTTATTTCCCTTAATATTGTATACCTGTCTCAATAATGTATTTTTAAATATTCAAACCCCTCGCTCCCAAGAATCATGATTAGAACAAAGTAGGCCTAATGGAAGTAGAGGGATAAACGGTGTGTGCACCACTGGACTAAAGTAGCCTACATTTTCCTAGCTCAGAGAAATTGTCGCCTCCCGGTTACGCGATCGGGTAACAAACGTCTCAGGGAGAAAAAGTCAATAATCTTCATTACCATATTCTTTGAGAACAGTTATGGTACTTGAGTCCCTAAGTTGGACAAATATATCACTACTAGAAGTGTCCGTTAGCTACAACGGTAACGTGGAGTTGATAATGTCAGAAATTCAAATGTTCATGACATTACCAATTCCGATATCCCATAGCAGCTAGTGGGCGCTACTAATGTCCCTGTGTGCAGCGTGCTTTAGATGAATGATGTTATATTAAACCGATCGTATTATTAGGTCACTCTACAATGTATAAACATTTCATCAAGAATAAGGGCCAAGCCACATGAGGCGTTTTTCATACGAGTCGGCAGCGCAGAAAGCTCTCCGATTGGCTGATTTGGTTGACGTTCAGCAATCAGCCAATCGGAGTTCTTCTTTCATGTCGACTGGTATGAAAAACGCCTAATGTGGCTTGGAACCCTAAAGATCAGCTGCTCGTAGGCTATTGATATTTTAACGTTTTTCTTGTCACTGAAGACTGATCCATCTAGCATTTTAATCGAGGATACAATAGAATAAATCTATATTTATCAAAATATGTACAAATACATTTGAATAGTGTCAATGTTTAATAATGCATAACCCTAGGCTAGCCTATTTCTATGAGGAATCTAGAAAATAGGAAATTAATTTAGTTTAAAGTTAGAAATTAGCAGTACTTAAAACTCATTCATGTAATAAAGAGACAGGTTCACCAGGTATTCCTCCAAAATCTTTTAGGATCTTCCAATGCATGCAATCTGGTTGGTAGCTTCTCAAAATATTCCTTACCTCTCTAGTCGGCTCTTTTATCAGAATGATCCAAACTCATATATGAGAAAAATACACTGATTGGATCATTCTGATAGAAGAGATTGCATGCATTACAAGATCCTAAAATCTTTGCAAAGAATTGGAAGGAATATCTGGTGAACCTGTCTCTTTATTTTTTGAAAGAGTTTTAAGTACTGCTAATTTCTAACTTTTAACTAACTTAGTTTCTCATTTTTCAGTCTTCTCATAGAAATAGGCTAGCCTAGCGTTATGTATTATTAAACATTGACACTATTGAAATGTATATGTACATATTTGATGACTAAAGGTTTTATTATAACCAAATATTGTATTATAAGATGTGTTATAATCTGGTACTATCTTTCCAAATTGACCTGTTTGACCTGTTGTATACTTCAGGAGCGTATGACGCATTGATGCAGTTCCATTATGACGAATAAGTAAAGTAAAATAGAGTTTATAACAACACTAGAACACTACTAGGTTAATTTGGTCAAAAATGCCGATTATACGTTTTAATGCTATTCGGTACCTGCACTTTTTCTCACTCTTATAACAATCTTAACAATTATATTGAAAAATATTATCCAATTTAAATAATGAAAAAGTGTACCGAACAGCCTAAATGTTGTTTTGAATTGACGCTCTCACTCATCGGACAGGACTTTTCCTTTGCTGGGTAATGCCAATAGTGCATTTAAATTGTTTTGTTTAAATTTTCTTTAAATTTGATCTTCATTATCTAATTATTGTAAGGAATTGATAGAATGATTTTATACTGTATCTACTAAGTATGAATTGTAACATGTATCAATTTTGGCATTAAAAATTATTATTACCGTATTAAAAAAAATGTAAGTTCATATTTTGTTTGATCAATCCATTTCATTGAAAAATCCTTGTTTTAGTAATTAATTTGCTTGTTTCTCAGTGGTCGCCGTTTGACCGACTCCCGGACGACGTGGTGGTGAAGATCTTAGGGTGGCTAGGCTCAAGCAGCGACCTGTGCGTGGCGGGGCGCGTGTGTCGACGCTGGGCGCGCCTGGCCTGGACGCCTGAGCTGTGGCGCACAGTGTGGCTGGCGGGGGAGGGGCGGCAAGGCGACCAGGCGCTCAAGGCCATCTTGCGACGCATCTGCGGGCGCACCGTTGAGCGAGTTGTTATCGCTGACGGCGCTAAACTATCAGACAAGGTATTAATTACTAAGTACAGATTGCTAAAATAATAATAAGTTCTATGAATGCCAATAATTTGCATTCAGGGAAGTGTATTTACAAATACAGATACAGATACCGTATAAATAATACACATTCACTATTCATACTTAAGCCCGTTCCAGACACTCAAGTTTACCATCAGTCTTTTGCTCAAGCAAAAGACTGATCGTTTGGTTCAAGCAAAAGACGGATGTAAAATTGCGTTCACACGCATCCGTCTTATGTCGTCCATTTTCCTATTTTTTGTGATCACAAGCTCAGTTCGTCATCAACATCTACCATATATCCGGTAGATAAGTAATAATTATATCGTATTTTTTCTCTGATTCAGCTGGATAATGCTATATTTAACAACATAATGACAAACATATTACTGTTAATCGCTAAATGGCTTTGTTTACATGTCATATCTCGAGACACAGTGATTGTAAATGGATTGAAATTTTGTAGATAGTATTCTTATCAACAATAACGTACATTTTAATATATCAATGATAGTAAATCATAATATCAACATCTAATTCTGAGAGTATCATGAGAATCAATGGAGAGAAAAAAAGGGTTAAATGGCGTTATATACAATCGATAAAAAACTTGCTTATTTTCAAGTACTCGCGAGGCATTTTGTTAATTTGAGGGCGCTGAATCCGAATCTGAAATCACAATTTCTCTATCTCCATTTTTACGCGATTTATGTTTTGGTGGATAGGCAAAAAACGGACGGTTTGATGGAAAAAGATTCCCGGCCGATACATTTTAAGTTTGACGACTTAGCTTGAAGACCCATCCGTTTTACCGTCCAGACGCAACGACTTACATGCTCCGACTTTTGCTTGAGCAAAAGACTGAAGCTAAACTTGAGCGTCTGGACCGGGCTTTACATTCATTGATACAATATCAATGTGAAATATTTCTTCTATGTTTAGTTTGAAGCAACTAAATTTGAAAACCTACTTTGTGAAAATACTTGAGGACTGAAAATTTTGTGAATTGAAAACTACAAGACTTACCTATTTCGGACTATGTGTTATCTAAATTTGGGAGAGGAATAGCACAAGGTTACCTTATTCTTTCTCTCCCTATCATTTTGATGATGTACTTATCGTATGAATCAATAAAGAAAGAAAGAATAGAACCTGTGATAAGGATAAGTTGGTGAGTGTATGTAATCTGAGTAAGGTGTGACACTCATTCAATTGACACTAACTATAGCTCAAAATCAAATCAATCAAGAGTATAATTTTGAAATTAATTAGAATAAAACATGTGATAAGTGAGTGTGTGAGTTTTTGTATAGATTACATTATAATATTGTATTAGATTTAATAATAGCAGAACTTCTTATATACCGGATCTGCGCCTACAAAAAAAATGGCTGCCGTATGTGGTGGCCAGCATTAATATTTTAAACGGGAACTGGACGAACTGAGATTTCGACAAACTGAGATTCTCTCTAACAGCTGATGAGTGATTTTTTCAGTAGGAATTTCTATAAGACCACCACATACGGCGGCCATTTTTTTCTAGGCTCAGGTCCGGTATGTATTGGTATATAGGAGGTCCTGCTAATAGGTACACTTCATATATATATTTTTTTTGATGACTTGACCGGTTTCAGCTGATTATTTTGGGACGAGTATTTGGCCAAATATTCATTTGATAATGGTATAATTGGCAGAAACATAGCCTACTATAGATAGATTATCTAAAGTAAGCCATGGCAGAAACCAGTCGTGTCTTAAAAAAAATACAAGTAAATCTAAAAGGAAAAAGTAATATTATTATATGTTTTTAAATGTCCATTGGTTATAAGTAAGCTTATAATAAAGCTTTAATTCTGAAGTTGTGCTTTATATTTTGATGTGTTGATTTAAAGGGCCTGGCACTGGTGGCTCGTCGCTGCCCCGCCCTGACTCACCTGCAGCTGCATGGCTGCGCCACCGTCACCAACGCTGCACTCTTCGAGTTGGTCGCTCGCTGTCCCGGCCTCCATCATCTCGACATCACCGGTCAGTCAATGAATATTACATTATCATACATAATTAGAGTGCTAACGTATACTACATGAAATTTGCAACAAAAAATGTCCAATTAAGTTTGTAGCGTGAATAAGTCCATTTAATTATTTTCGAAAAATGGCCAGTAAGATTTTCTTATATCGGCCTTAGTTTTCGAGATAAATAGATTTTTCAATATTTAAAAAAAAACGACGAGTTATAAAACTATTAGTCAAAATCCAATTCTAAGGATAGTCTTGGATAGAGGAAGAAATTTCCAATAAGATTCTGATAATTTGTTGCTTTGATTTTACGTTTTTGAACTTTTGTATGAGTGTTCAAACTGTTTGAAATTTGACTTAGAACTCGACGAATGCTTTTTACTTTCCTTGCCCTACTACCATAGGTAAGGAAAGTATTGCTTTCCAAAAAAATAAGGTACCCAAACGTATTATCTATACGTTTCAAGGTCCCCTGAGTCCAAAACATGATTTTTGGGTGTTGGTCTGTGTGTGTGTGTGTGTGGTGTGTGGTGTGTGTGTGTGTGTGTGTGTGTGGTGTGTGTGTGTGTGGTGTGTGTGTGTGTGTGTGTGTGTGTGTGTGTGTGTGTGTGTGTGTGTGTTGTGTGTGTGTGTGTGTGTGTTGGTGTGTGTGTGTGTGTGTTGTGTGTGTGTGTGTGTGTGTGTGTGGTGTGTGTGTGTGTGTGTGTGTGTGTGGTGTGTGTGTGTGTGTGTGTGTGTGTGTGTGGTGTGTGTGTGTGTGTGTGTGTGTGTGTGGTGTGTGTGTGGTGTGTGTGTGTGTGTGTGTGGTGTGTGGTGTGTGTGTGTGTGTGTGTGTGTATGTGTGTGTATGTCTGTGAACACAATAACTCCATTCCTAATCAACCGAATGACTTGAAATTTTAAACTTAAGGTCCTTATACCATGAGTACCCGACAATAAGAAATTCAGTAAAATTCAATCCAAGATGGCGGATAATTACTAAAAAAACATGTTTTTCACGGTTTTCTCGAAAACGGCTCTAACGACTTTCTTCAAATTTATACCATGGATTTTTAAGCCCTATCAACTGACATGAGTCTCATTTCTGGGAAAATTGCAGGAGCTCCGTAATATTCTTGAGAAAAATGGCGGATAATTACTGAAAAACCTTGTTTTTTACGGGTTTCTCGATAACGGCTCTAACGATTTTCTTCAAATTTATACCATGGATAGCTATTTATAAGCCCTATCAACTGACATGAGTGTTATATCTGGGAAAATTGCAGGAGCTCCGTAATATTCTTGAGAAAAATGGCGGATAATTGGATAAATGGACTTTGTAAACTCCTCGTGCATGAGGTAGGTAGGTAGGCAGAGCAGTTTATAAAAAGAACACAGTGGAGATATTTCTTCTGTAAAACAGCTGTTTTGACGACTTTTAAAAAATCATCGAATTTCACAATTTACACAAAGGAAAAAGAACTCTGAAAACAATTATATATACACATATACAGTAGTCTGATCGTAGTTTCAAATATGTTGCCGCCAATCGTTATCATGTCATTCCTCTAAATTATTCTCGTTTAAGAATGAGGCTCACAGTTCAATGAGCAAGGAAAGTTGTGTGAGTGTACCACACCAGATTTTTTAACTTATTTTTATGAGCACTCATAAAAACGTCAAACAAAGGAACAAATTATATTAATCTTATTGGAAATTTCTTCCTCTATCCAAAACTATCCTTTGAATTCGATTTTGACCAATAATTTTATAACTCCTGTCGGTTTTTAAAAATATTGAAAAATCGATTTATCTCCAAAACTAAGTTTGATATAAGAAAATCTTACTGAACATTTTTTGTTGCAAATTTCATGTAGTATATCTAGCACTCTATTAATCTTATTTCTTCCTCTTTCCAACCATATCCTTAGAATTAGATTTTGACTGTTAGTTTTCTAGTTGATGCTATTTATTTAATATGACACATTAATCTAGTTGATGTTATTTTATTTCATATGACACATTAATCTGTTTTGTAATTATTAACTCATGTGTTACAATTCGGAGTAATTCAGTAAGAACAAGTCAATGTATAAGTATGAGCTTTGTTGGTGGTGAGCCCCACTTGATGTCATGGTCATAAAATCTTGCTGAACCTCCTACCAAATTGCATTAATTAAATTAGATTTTTCCAATTTTCGATGGGTTCAATATTCTCAAGTGGTTACTGAATGAAGTGGGTTGTAAAATGTGATACAATCGAGAATTGTGTTTATTTGCTTTTGAAGTTCCCGGATAAGAACATAAAATTGTGAATAAAAGTCATGTTATTTCCTGTCGACATTCTTCAGGCACGCTCGCACATAACTCGGCTTGTCCATCAACATTTCGTTTATAGTTTTCTTAATTTGAAATCAGACAAAAACTTGAAGCGATAGAGATCTGAGTTTCTATCTTAATTTTTAAACAACAATTTGATGTACAAAACCAGATCTGCTGATTAATAAATTGCAATCCGGGACCTGTTAAATCCTCTCGATAAAATCGCATTTCTTTCAAATGGTGATAACTTTTTAAATCAGTTATAAATACAAGTTTTTATGGAAATGAAATCTGGTAGCTCGAATTTTGGTTTAAATGAACTCACCAAGCAACCTCGAACTTCGTATCAAATTAATGCGATTTCTCAAACTTGTCGATATTCATTGATACCTATTATATCATTTCTGTACAGTACGGTACTTATTTTTATTTTATTTCTTTCTAGATGGTTTTGAAATGTCCAAACTTGTTAAGGAACTCATTGTTAGATTTTATATTTTCATTTTTCATATATTATATTTTCAATTACTTTTATTGTTAATGGGGAAAAATATTTTTCTGTACTTCATTGATTAATCATTTTTCAATTTAAAAAATTCCATTATTGTATCTTGTAGAATCAATCATGTAGAATGGATCATGTCAAATGGATTTTGTAGAATGGATCATGTCAAATGGATCTTGTACAACTATTCAAATATTTAGTTTAACTTGCTTTCTTCTAAATGCAATATAAAGACTGTTATTGAAAACAGTCAGCAACAAACTAGTACAGCAATTGTATTAGATCAGCTTAGATATTGTAATTGCAATTGTATTAGATCAGCTTATTGTATTAAATCTAGTACAGCTTTGTACTAGATCCAGCAATAGACAAGCTTATAGTAGGTATTGGATAAGTATTGTCAGGATGATTTCCAATGGAAAATTATTATCTGAAGATATGTTCACACTTGAGAAAATCACACTTCACTCTTAAAAAGTTCACACTTCTCCTTTATTTCTCAATTTTATCATAATCAAGATCATTTATTCCAAATAATCACTCATGTAAATTCAAACATGTAAAAAATATTTCAAATCTGGAATAAAATTCATCAAATCGTCTAAAGTTTATCTTTTATCTTTATTCACTTGGATGATATTCTTTTCAAATCATAAATACAGATTGTCAAAGTGAGATCATACGCTTCTGCAGTCAATAAGCTTCAAGAGAAACATACCCATAATGATGACTGCTATAAGTGCTAGACTCCCTGTAATTTACAGACCTCTCCAGGTCGTAAAATTGTCTCCAGCAATACATCAAATGATTATTTGAAAATTGTAAGATGCATTATTCTTCTATCAGTTGATCATCGCAAATAAAATAAATATACGAATAAGATATAGCGACACATGAAAATTCATTCGTTTCCACCCTAAATTATTCATTGGATTGCGATTGCTCATAAAGCAGAGATCAAAGCAAAATGGCTGTCCAATAGCAGCACTCATGACATCATTGCACTTTATTATATATAGCTTTTATATTCGCTCAGATTACACGACCAGTATTGGATATTTTATCGATAGCTTATAATGTGATGTAGGGCTATCAAACTTTATACGAGTACTGCACAAAGCTATAAAATGAATTGGAATAATTGCATGTTGGTCAGGATATAGTTGGCCATTCGTCTCACCTACCCCTGCGTTTATCGGCTGCCCTTCTCCGTGCATTCCACGTTTTTCTTTGTGGTTTATTTTGCAATACGTGACGCATTAAACCGTGTCAAATACTTGGCGGCCCACAACACGCTGCAGGCAATGTTCTCGCCACCTATTTTTACAAGTATTTTTTATTAAAATCTATTTATGAAGAATCTTATTCCACTTACATTATGGAAACGGAAATAGATCTACTATCTATTCATATGTGGTTATGAATATTTTACAAAAGTTCAATGTTCATGATCTATCCTTATATATTTTTGTCTATATTGAATCATTATTGTTTCATGTACTCATCATCAATATTATTCAACATATTACAAAATTCTATGATAGGTATGATGTATCGTAAAATTACTAGATTGTTTACTTCGGTAGATATTTATAGTACATACCGTACTCATTTTATATTATATGCCTGATTTGTTTTCAACAAATAAATGAGATCTAGCGAGTTCAAGTTAGTAAGGTAATTCTTCAAAATTATATTTTTAATAATTATGTGAATATTTCCTATTTTAGTTATAATAAAGTGAAATATTTCTTCTATGTTTGAAGCATCTAAATTTGAAAATCTACTTTGTGAAAATACTTGAGGACTGAAAATTTTGTGAATTGAAAACTACAAGACTTAACCTATTTCGGACTATGTGTTATCTAAATTTGGGAGAGGAATAATAGCACAAGGTTACCTTATTGTTCCTCTCACTATCATTTTGATAATGTACTTATTGTATGAAGGAATAAAAGAATGAATGAGTTTTATCCATTATTGGATGGAGAAAACCTCTACAATATTAGAAAAGAGATACATTCAACAACTCAAAACCTTACATATCCCTGGGTATTCTTTTATAAATGTTTCAAATGCGGTATTCGGATTTAGCTCTTTTTACTTGGTACCAAAGAATTTCATGAATAAGAAAAACATTGATTGACAATGACAATATTTATAACAAATACAGTATTTAGGAAAGAAAATACATAAAAATTAATTGGCAATGGCAATATTAATAACAAAATACAATATTCAGGAAAGGTTGTGAATTTCTTATGTTGTCACTTAAAATCTCTAAATATGGTGTCAATCGTTAAATAATACCACTTTCAACTGTATTATTTTTATACTCACATATTTTTTCTGTACATGTACGAATTGTATCTCCTTTTCAGTCTTATGGAAACGGTTTATCCACTCTAGATGTATTTAATTTGAAAATTATGTTCAATTGATCTAGAAGTCCAATAACCGTCTATATTAACAATAATAGTAGGTAATATTATTTATTCGTTCATGTACATTGCATTGAATGTTTGCATTTGTCAGTAACAATCTGTTGAAATTCATCAAATAATGTCCGTCATTATTGGAAACAAGAATAAAGATGACATCATCTTGATAAAAATTTCACCTGGTTCACCTCAAAGTTCTCTCACACTCTAATATCGTCGGTCTATGAGTTTAACGCAGAATGTAGCTCCATTTTTTCATATCATTCAAGCTACGTTTTGCGCTACATTTTTTGCTATTGGGAAAATCTGATTTAATCCCTGTGAATGTACTGTAATATGGAGGCCGATCGGAATGAGTGCAGGACGTGATCAGGCTGGGTTGGCTGTTGCCTGGAGCGCTTGCTTGCTTGTTGTGGTGGCTGCTTAAAAGGAAGGAATCGGTCATGATTTAATGTGAGGTGATCGGTGGACTCCACCGAGTCCAGGCCCCTGCGCGATCATGCGCTATCTTATCAATCATCAGCATCTTCTCTTTCCTTCCCTACATCCTCTTTCTCTCTCTCTCCCGCTCTCTTTATATCTCTCTCGGCGGCAACCGACAGAACGCATGCTTTTGCTGCTCATTCTTCATCTCTGTCTTCTCAAAGCACCATTTATCCATTTCCTTCACTCATCTCCTTTCTTTTATTTTTACTTTTTCACTATCATTTTCTTGTTCCTTTCCATCCTGTTGGCCTTCTACTACTTGTTTTCCTCTCCATTTTCGTTGTTCTAATCGGATTATATTTATCTTCAATCGCTTATAAGTGTTCTCATTATTTGTTCATTTTTTTACTTATTTCTCTAAGCTGAACACTGTAGATTTTCTGTATTTTTCGTCTGTATTTGGTGCTATAAGTTTAGTCACACAATCTTTTCATTTATTCTCATTATTTGACCTTTTTTTAGTTATTTTTCTAAGCTGAACACTGTAGATCTTCTGTATTTTTTCGTCTGTATTTGGTGCTAAGAGTTAAGTCACCTAAAATCTTATAATTTTAGTGAATTTTTATCTATCTCGTTGGCTGTCCAAAAAATGTTGTCTTTCATGATTGATAACCCAAATAAATACATTTCAGTTGAAGAATATCAAGTAAAATTGAATGTTCGATAATCGGAGATTTTTAAATGTATATAATATCCATTTAATTTCTCGTAAAAATTGATCAATATACGAAGAAAATAGAGAGAACATAGCTTCAGATTATTAGTTGATAATAATGCTGTTATATATTTTCTGATTTATATTTATCTCTAAACTTTACCTATTAATGGAATGTATTCGGGCAAATACACTTTATTCTATTAGGTACTTGATAATGGCATCATGGCCAAAACATGTCGTAAATTAACAATTTTAAAAAAGGGTACTTAGATTTTAATTTTTTATTTCTACACTTAGCCTAGATATGTTTGAGATCGAGAAGATGTCAGTTGTAATTGGGAAATGATTTTAAATTCATCTCAGCTGTGAGTCTCAACTTTTATTTATGTATGATATGTGAACCACAGTAAAAATTTACCCATAAAACGTATTGCTATAGTTGAATGAATATGATCTATTCTCAGAGAATACAATAGATATCTACTGACGCAGATTTTTACATACTGAAATTTATGCTAGTTTGTCATTCTACCTCTCATTCACGTTCTTTTTTACATGTTTCGTTCACATCCTTGTGAAGTTTCCCACAGTTGAAATTGTCAAAATGAATTATTGAATTATTTCTTAACATGACCCACCCAGGGATAATAAAGTCACGCTGTAGATGTCATGTCTAGAAATACCTTTTACTCCATTAAAATCCAACGAAATTTTTGAGGATTCGTGACCAACACCTCGACGAGCTTACATTCATATAAATCTTGCGAAAGGAATATTTTTTAGTGGAAATTGTATGATTTATTCTCGCGTAACACAATATGAACAACTGCAAAACATGTTTTCGTCCAAAGTTTTCTCTTAGAACCGGAACGAGATGTGAATAAGAAATGTGGAGACGCACCAGAAAAACGTTGAATCCAATAATGGTTCATTTTATTATCTGTGGTGGTCCTCGTTGTTACGCGGACACGCGCTTAGAGGTCGGGCGAATAAAAAATGACACGTTTTTATTATTCGGAGTCGAGCTGAGACATTTACTGCGCGTCAAAGTGTTCCTAAAAGTGTGTACCGTGCCCCTGTATATGGACTACATATCACCGCCCGGGCACCACCTTTGTTGAGGGTCCTTGCACCTGGATGCATCTCATATTTATTATCCGTATGCATTGATAGTCACAGGACAACCGGTATTAGCTTCTATAGACTGCTCCTCACATAAAGCTGGAACCATCAAAATCAGTTCTGTTGGGGTCGAAAACCTTTCAGATTGTAGTCGAAATGAAATGACCATCATTGTTGTTATAAAAAGTACCACTGTCATACAGGTTTTCAAGATGGGTTTATATGATAATATAATATTATTTAATGCATTTTTGATGACTACTTGAATGCTCAATTATAGTAAAACACGACTAGTTTTGGCATTTATCGAAATGCCATTCCATAAACGACATTTGTCAAAATTACAAAACTATAGTCGTGTTCAGTGAAAATATTACAAGGAAACTAATTTTCTATAATTAATCTAATCCGATAATTATTATAATCAAGAGTTTTATGTGCGATCTGCCTCTTTCTCATGGGTGAAATCCGTGTTCAATCTTATAGGAGGTTGAAGTTTACAGTGTGTCTAACTAGCTTAGAGCAATCAATCTCTTTCATTTGATGAATAGACGACCCATTACTCTCCTGTTCCTTGAATAACGATAATAGCTGTAGTCTAGTGGTTAACTCCATTATATTGACCTTTAACCACAAAGTCCCGAGTTCATTTTCGGTAAGGGTCCAACCTTTATTTCATTAAGCGCTCGTTTGAAGCTCAACCATGTTCCCAAAGCTCTCATCTTTTTAAAGTACTTTGTTTGGATATAAATCATTTTATTTGACTTAATAAAGGTTATTTGACTTAATAAAGCTTATTCGTCAATTCAGCAAAATCAGCAATTATAGGCCTAATAGTTTAAGCAATATAAAGGTACGATAATATAATGTTCAAAAATTTGTTATTTCTGCAATAACGATCTCTAAGACACAAATAATAACTTGAACAAACTCCTTGAGACTGTGTTTCCCAAAAATAGAAAATAAACAGAATTGCAGTAATCAAAATTATGTCTTCCCACATGCTTTATTTGATGAGTCACCTCAGAACTCGAAAAGACGAAGTCCCACGAAGCCGATATGTGTGATTAATCATTCAAATGTTTAGACTTTGGAGAATCACGAGTAGAGCATTATCTGTGGAAGAGAGAATGTGTAGGATGTAAGCATAGTCAACTACATTTCATGTGTGATTAATGGCGTATTTTTTAGTCTTTTTAACTTTGGTACAAACTTTCATGATTTATTTGATTATTTCACATAACTCTCCAACATTGAATTGAATGCAGTACGGTACCAACTTATTATTACGATACAACTATAAATTATATATTTTCCAACATTTTGATTTATAAACTTTCTTATTGTTTTACAAAACATTCAATTTCACACAAATTTTATAAAAATAATACCAAAGTTGAAGCTTGTTTGGAGAAGAATATAAAACATCATAATAAATAATAACAATATTTTTTTTATTTTAAGTTAGTTGTGCATAGTGATTTTACAAACTCAAGCACGTTTTTAATTATGGATTTTTCTTACGTTACCGGTATTTATTTGTTGGAAATACATTACATGAGAATAATAATACCACTCAGAAAGGTTTACAGCTTAACGCCAAAACAAACCTATTTATCTCAAAAGTACAATACAAATAATGTTGCTCTTTAGAAAAAATATTAAAAATTGAAACAAAATTGAATTGAGAAAACAGAAAATAATTTATTTATTTCTAAGTACTTGATAATCAGTTCATTTCTTCATAAGTTTTTAGCCGAGAAAAAATATTTTTCTTTGAACATTCCATCACAGTTTTTATTTACCAAACGATTCATATATTCCCATCACATCTTGTAGAATTTTATATCGTCTGATTTTTGTTGGTCATAAACATAGATGATTTATGTCTGAATCTTATACAAAATCATAGCAATGTCAGAGTTAAGAGCGTTATAAAAGTTGAAGCACGGAAAACAAGATGAATTAATATGACTAACAGTACTGTATAAAAAAGGGGAAACTTATGATTGTCGGCTAGAGATATTATAAAAGAATTATAATCTGTCCGCTCAACTTACAGTGTTTTATTTGTTAGAATATCGTTAACAAGTATTACCCTGAAAAAATCTCTCCATCTAAAATGTGTGGTGCAGTACCTATCTTTCATCTTGTAGTTTTTTTTAGAGATTTGTCTTCTGATTTTGTTAGAACCCGGATGAGACTTTCGACTGTTGAGGTACCGGTACCACTCATCATGCATCAAGTTACAACTCATTTCTTTGTTTATTCCTGATGATATCACTCAAACGAGTATCCCCGTATTTTTTATAGTGTGTTCATAATTTTGAGCCTTGTGTGTTAGCTGATAAAAACTCGTGGCATAAAGCAAACGTTGCTGATGAAATTTTTTCATAAAATTTATACAAGATCTTACATTACGATTACTGTACTATTCAAAACACCAATCTTATTATTTTGTTCTCCATTTTTATTTATTTTCCATTCTTCTTTATTATTCAATTCGTGATTATCCACGAATTTTCAATGATCAGCACATTCTAAAGAAGCATAATTGATAATTATTTCAATCGGATGTTTAATTGATATTTAAATTGGATGTTTAATTGATACTACTCGTAAATCCTGACGTTTAAAGAGGATTTGTGTCTATCAGCAAGTAATCACTTTCATGAAGTTGACATCAAATAAATGAAGTTTTGAGCAATTGCCTGTTTCCTCTAGATTCTCCATTCCTTTAGATATTGGCCTATAGCTGCTCTGTTAAATCATGAGTGGATAATGGATGACAAACATATATTGATGTGGCATGTTGCTGGCAGCATTAGAGTAAAGTTCAAGTTCTATTAATGAACTAATATATTGTTTGAGTTTCATTTAAAAATTATTATTACTCTGTCCTATTTGTTCGCATTATCCAATATTAATCGATGAGAAAATCAAATCAGAAGTAAATCAAATTATAATGCTGTGGGATTTTCAACCGGGATTGAGAAAATAACTTTCTTTGCGAATGCTAATCTTTCCATAAATGTAATTTATATTTTTGTTTGTGAACTGTATTTTTGAATGGAAATGAATTTATTTTATTTGATCTTCCTATAAAAAAATAGATTAGTGTTGATCTCGATCAAAGTAATCTCGATTGGAGCCACCCAGCATTATTAATATTTTCATACAAAAAGCAACATCAATGTTAATCAGATATTGCTATTAAAACGTGTTCGGTACCTCACTATTATTGCCAATCCACATGAATAGTTTTGAATTGATTTGATGCCTGCTTCAATTTAAGGTTGTTTTGCATTTTTTGACCTGTAAATCATCTTGTAATTTTTATCTTTGTTAGACTGATTGTATTTGTTATTTGATTGTTTATATACCCTTATTAGGTCAAATAGTTACTGATTAAATCATTACTGAATTAGTGGTCAAATCATTGTTTTATATTGTAGTTGTGGTATTGCAGTTATGATTTTTAATTGTAGTTCTGAGACTTCTGATATTTTAGTTGTGATTTGATTGTAGTTTTGACATTTTAGTTGTGGTTTTAATGTAATTATGACATTCATAGCCTATTCTACTGCTAGTTTTTTTGCGGTTATGTATATTTTGATTAGTAGTGATCAAATTGTAGTTTTGTCATAGCCTATTGTTTTGCTTGTATTTTTAGCTGAAATAAATAATTGAACGGAAATCATTACATTATTAGGTATTGGAGCTTAAGCTTATACTTAAGCTTATAATAAAATCTTCATTCATTAATGAGAAATTGAATAATATAAATGAACTCAACTAAATTGAGTTAGGTCACTTCAGCTCCAGTTTATAATGAAATATTTATTCACTCAATCAATTTGTCAGGTTGTCAATTATTGTCAGGTTGCATGCAGATCTTGAGCATCAATTAAAATGTATGTTTATTGTTTATCAGGTTGCCTACAGATCTCCAGCATCAATTAAAATGTATGTTTATTGTTTGTCAGGTTGCCTGCAAATCAGGTTGCATGATGGTTGGAGTATTCTATATCACGGAAGAGTTTGTATGTAGAGAGGGTTCCTTTGTGTGATTTTTTTTCTCATTTTTTATGTTACCGTATGTGTTACAATTTTTTGACAATTCCTATACTCTAGTTAGAGTCTCTGGGAACCTTTAAAAACAAACAAACAAATCTCGAGCATCAATTGAAATGTATGTTGTTTATTGTTTGTCAGGTTGTCTGCAGATCTCCAGCATCAGCCTGAGCAGCGGAGTGGGGGGTTCCGAACTGTCGCGGCGACTGCTGCTGCAATACCTCGACCTCACCGACTGCGCAGCCATAGACGACTCAGGTCTCCGCGTCATCGTACGCAACTGTCCGCAGCTGGTCTACCTTTACCTCCGACGCTGTCTCAAAGTCACCGGTCAGTCATTCATTCAAATCTTTATTTGTCCCAATGACAATAGTTGAAAAGAAAAACAGCTCAATATAAAATAAAATACCATTAAATAAAACTTAAACATAAATATCTATGACTTAGGTTTAAGGTTTATGTAATGTAGAATATATTTTATATAAATGAGACAAAGGAGACAATATTGCTGGCACCTTCCTTGATTTGACAAAAGCGTTTCTTAGTGTTGATTATAGAATACTATTGGACAAACTTGAAACTTATGGAATAAGGGGTAATGAGCTTAGTTGGATAGTTATATTCAGAAGGTAACAGACAGAATGTGAACTGTCCGCAACTGGTCTACCTCTGTCTCAAAGTCACCGGTCAGTCAGTCATTCAAATTGTTCCCAAAAACATAACGACATTGGTTGAAAAGAAAAATTGTTGATTACAAAATAAAATGAAATACCTTTAAATAAAACTGAATATGTACAGAGTGCCCCACAAAAGGTGCTACTAAAATAATAATGATAAAAACAGCGGAGCGGCGAAGGTACAGTTTAAGGCTGTGCAAAGGCTAAAAATAAACTTTCTACTGGTGATATTTTTCAAAGTTTTTCGATTTGTATATCATCAAGCTATCAAAATGAAAAAGTTTTCTCAGGGAAACATTTTTTTCCGATCATTACTTTTCGAGATATGAGCGCCTTAAGTTTACATTTTTGGGACAGAACATGTCAGTTGATAGGGCTTATAAATAGCTATCCATGGTATAAATTTAAAGAAAATCGTTAGAGCCGTTTTTGAGAGAATCGTGAAAAACATGGTTTTTAGTAATTATCCGCCATTTTTTCCGCCATCTTGAATTGAATTTTATTGAATTTCTTATAGTCGGGTCCTCATGGTATAAGGACCTTAAGTTTAAAATTTCAAGTCAATCGGTTAATTAGGAATGGAGTTATCGTGTTCACAGACACACACACACCACACACACACACACCACACACACACACACACACACACACCACACACACACACACACACACACACAACACACACACACACAACACACACACACACACACAACACACACACACACACACACACACCACCACACACAGACCAACACCCAAAAATCATGTTTTTGGACTCAGGGGACCTTGAAACGTATAGATAACTTGAAATTGGGGTACCTTAATTTTTTTTGGAAAGCAATACTTTCCTTACCTATGGTAGTAGGGCAAGGAAAGTAAAAATAGATTAGTGTTGATCTCGATCAAAGTAATCTCGATTGGAGCCACCCAGCATTATTAATATTTTCAAAAAGCAACACCAATGTTAATCAGATATTGCTATTAAAACGTGTACGGTACCTCACTATAATTTATTGCCAGTCCACATGAATAGTTTTGAATTGATTTGATGCCTGCTTCAATTTAAGGTTGTTTTGCATTTTTTGACCTGTAAATCATCTTGTAATTTTTATCTTTGTTAGACTGATTGTATTTCTTATTTGATTGTTTATATACCCTTATGAGGTCAAATAGTTACTGATTAAATCATTACAGAATCATTACTCATGACTTAGAGGTCAAATCATTGTTTTATATTGTAGTTGTGGTATTGCAGTTATAATTTTTAATTGTAGTTCTGAGACTTCTGATATTTTAGTTGTGATTTGATTGTAGTTTTGGTTTTAATGTAATTATGACATTCATAGCCTATTCTACTGCTAGTTTTTTGCTGTTATGTATATTTTGAATCATTATAGTAGTGATCAAATTGTAGTTTTGTCATAGCCTTTTGTTTTGCTTGTATTTTTAGACTGAAATAAATAATTGAACGGAAATCATTACATTATTAGGTATTGGCAGCTTAAGCTTTTAATAAAATCTTCATTCATTAATAAGAAATTGAATAATATAAATGAACTCAACTAAATTGAGTTAGGTCACTTCAGCTCCAGTTTATAATGAAATATTTATTCACCCAATCAATTTGACAGATTGTCAATTGTTGTCAGGTTGCATGCAGATCTCCAGCATCAATTAAAATGTATGTTTATTGTTTGTCAGGTTGCCTGCAAATCAGGTTGCATGATAGTTGGAGTATTCTATACCACGGAAGAGTTTGTGTGTAGAGAGGGGTCCTTTGTGTGATTTTTCTCATTTTTTGTGTTACCGTATGTGTTATAATTTTTTGACAAATCCTATACTCTAATTGGAGCCTCTGGGAACCTTTAAAAACAAACAAACAAATCTCGAGCATTAATTGAAATGTATGTTGTTTATTGTTTAGGTTGCCTACAGATCTCCAGCATCAATTAAAATGTTGTTTATTGTTTGTCAGGTTGCCTGCAGATCTCGAGCATCAGCCTGAGCAGCGGAGTGGGGGGTTCCGAACTGCCGCGGCGTCTGCTGCTGCAATACCTCGACCTCACTGACTGCGCAGCCATAGACGACTCAGGTCTCCGCGTCATCGTACGCAACTGTCCGCAGCTGGTCTACCTTTACCTCCGACGCTGTCTCAAAGTCACCGGTCAGTCACTCCATTCAAATTCAAATTTGTTCCAAAAACATAATGGACAATGGTTGAAATGAAAATTAAAAAGTCTCAAAGTAGCCGGTCAGTCACTCATTCTAATTCAAATTTGTCCCAAAAACATAATGAAAATGGTTAAAAGAAAATTGAAGAGTTTCAAAGTAGCCGGTCAGTCACTCATTGAAATCGTTATTTGTCTCAAAAAACATTACGACAATTGTTAAAAAAATTGTTGAATACAAAATAAAATGAAATACTATTAAATAAAACTGAATCAAAATATATACAGAGTGTCCCACAAAAGGCGCTATTGAAATGAGTAATGGTAAAAACATAGTGGAGCGGCTAAGGTACAGTGTAGCAGAGAATAGAATAGAATACTTTATTAAGCCTAGTATTGATTGCCATCAACAAATTCTGAATGTAAGAAATACTTCCAGCCTAGAACAAATTCCAATTTATTGCTCTCATAACATATAAAGAATATAATTCCCTAGGTTTAATGTATTCTATTGTTTTATTTTAGAGCAATAAACCAAGCCATGATTAATACATGGGCCAGTCAACAATAGTTATTTGAAGTGTATAAATAATGAAGGTAGCTCATAGAGTGTTTAAATAACGCATGCATCTAAATGACTCCTCTTCCTTCTACCTTCACCGCTTCACTATGTCCTGACACATTTGAATACATGCATACATGCTATTTGAATACACATGTTTACATGTATAATAAGATGTATGCATATGTTATACTACCTATTGACACATTTGAATCAACTCTACCTTCTCTAATTCCATCTACCTTCACCGTTTGACCCCCAAAAAACAATTTTGCCAGTTGGATTTTGTAAATTTTAATTGAGTATTTTTCAATTTTTATTGTTGATTGAGTTTAGTGTTGTAAAGATGATATGGTGGTAGATCTACAAGGCATTTCCATTCAATTTATAATTGATGTTTTCAGACGCGGGCATCAAGTTTGTGCCGAGCTTTTGCGGGACGCTGCGGGAACTGAGTGTATCTGACTGCCACCTGGTGACCGATTTTGGGTTATACGAGTTGGCTAAACTGGGCGCGACACTGCGCTATCTGTCGGTGGCCAAGTGCACTCAGGTCAGCGACGCCGGTCTCAAGGTCATTGCCAAACGCTGTTACAAGCTGCGGTACCTCAACGCCAGGGGATGCGAGGCTGTTAGCGACGACGCTATCACGGTGAGTTTCCCATCTCAAACCTCATTTTCTGTTTGTGAAATCGACTTGGACAGACTTAGTCTCATTTACATTGATTTTCCACAGTTTAGCCCAACTGGAGATTTCATCAGCAGCATCTTGAAGTTTCCTCATAGATTCCTGACTGTTGTCGCCCAGAGTTAGTACAGCTGTATCATCAGCAAATGTAGCCACTGTATCATTTTCCAACTCAGGTAGATCGCTAGTATACAGTAGATAGAGAACTGGCCCAAGAACACTACCTTGAGGTACTCCTGCACTAATTTCTTTCAGCTCTGAATAGGCGGCTTCCTGCTTGACTCTGAAATATCTTCCCACTAGATATGACTCCAATATTTCAGTGTATTCAATTGGGAGCATAGTTCTCAATTTTGCTAATAGGCCTCTATGCCACACCTTATCAAATGCTTGGGCAACATCCAGGAATACTGCACTACAAATTTTCTTCCCTTCAAGAGCCATTTCAATCAGATTGGTAATTCTGTGGACTTGCTCTATGGTAGTTTGTTTCTCTCTGAATCCGAATTGATGTTTTGGTAATCTTAATCTCTATAATTGGCTTTAATCTTTTTAAAATCAGTTTTTCAAATAATTTTGAAATAACAGGTAGGAGAGAAATTGGCCTGTAAGATGAAACATCATGTGGCGTTTTCCCAGGCTTTAAAATCATTATGACTTCTGCAACTTTCCAGTAATCTGGGACATATCTCAGCCTGAAGGATGTATTTATAAGGAATGTAAGCTTCAAGATAGCCTTCCTGGGAAGCTGTTTCAATACATCTCCAGTTATGAGATCAAACCCTGGTGCCTTCCTGGTTTTGATGCTACTCTTGATCATATTTTCCACTTCAATTACAGTGACTGGTGTGATCCTCGCTGGTTCTTGAACAGTATGTGGCAGATGTCCATCATCATCATCACAGCTGCCATCTGTTTTGAAGATGTTTTCCAGATGATTTGCAAACCTAGCTGATTTTTGTTTGCTGTCTCTAGCCCACGTACCATCCACATTTTTAATGGGTGCATTTATTGACACATTTGAATACAGGCTTCAACTCTACCTTCTCTAATTCCATCTTCCAGAATTCAATCTGGTTCACAGTCATGCTACACGGGGAAATGAAAACATAATCCTGCCCAGGGTGAGATTGGAAAGATCCAGGTAAAGCTTTCCCATATCTGGCATAAGATTTTTCAATAGGCTACCTGATGGAATAAGAGACCTTCCCTGGTGGCCTATAAGAAGCGGGTCGAGTCATGGCTGGTCGCCAACCCTTTCTACTTGATTAATGAGTTTGAAGAGTCGGACACAAGCACTCTATGAATAGAAAATTGACTGTGATTCTATAGTTTCTATAGTTTTAATTTGCTCAAGATTTATTGTAAGTAGGTATAGATTAAAATTAAAATAGGCTGTATAGACTGTGATAGAATTGTAGTTTAGTAATTGTTTATTGTTATTTCTGTAATTTTTTATGAGAAACCGAATAGCTTTGCACTGCATGCTGAGTATTATCTTTATTTATGTATTGTTATGTAATGACATGGCCTAGTGTACTGTATTTCTGGCTGTAATAAAATCATTGAATCATTGAACTTTACCGGTAGACACACAAAAAACATTTTTTGGCAGTTGAATTTCGGAAAATTTTCATGTATATTTTTCGATGTTTATTGTTGATTTTATGTGCTGTGAAGGTGATATGTAGGTAGATCTAGTACAAGGCATTTCCATTCAATTTATAATTGATGTTTTCAGACGCGGGCATCAAGTTTGTGCCGAGCTTTTGCGGGACGCTGCGGGAACTGAGTGTATCTGACTGCCACCTGGTAACTGATTTTTGGGTTATACGAATTGGCCAAACTGGGCGCGACACTGCGCTATCTGTCGGTGGCCAAGTGCACTCAGGTCAGCGACGCCGGTCTCAAGGTCATTGCCAAACGCTGTTACAAGCTGCGGTATCTCAACGCCAGGGGATGCGAGGCTGTTAGCGACGACGCTATTACGGTGAGTACCGTATCTCAAACGTCAATTTTTTGTCACAGTTTTCACTGCCTTCCTACCTAAAAGGAATCTGCAACATGAGGTTTTGGTCCGAAGACCCACTAAGCTCAATAACCACTGCAGAATTCTACGATGGTCAATTTTTTCAACCTCCGATCTCATATCATAAAGCCGTGTCCACACATGTTCAGCATTGTCGTGTCGACATACATGTTCAGCAAACATGTTTGTTGAGGAGCTCAGGGACAAACATTTTTAAAAGTTTAGACAATCATTGTTTGTGAAACAAAACATTACTGTTTTTCCAAACATTTTCAGTGTTGACAGCTGTAAAAAATAAAATCTGTTCTCCTCACTTACAAATATTTTGTTTGGTGACGCGTCCATACTGGCCACGGGCAAACATTGTTTGTCAAACATAATAAAATTGCCCAAACTGTTTCAACATGTTTGTCGAACATTTGTTCAGTGTACACACGGCTTAAGACACAGACAAGCGGTAGGGTAGCGATTTTCAGAGCTGAACAGCTTATCATTCCCACCAAACGCCTTGTCATCGTTGAGTCCAGATCGGCTTGTCAATTATTGTCAAGTTACAGACCCGCCTCACTTGAGTATACCGCCAAGTGCTAGTTACGTAGCGTTATTAGTTTTTACAAGAAAAATGCAGTAGTTCAGCATAAATAAAACGTAAAATTTTCTAAGTTTAAGCAGAAAACATTGAGTGATGATGTTATTGTGCGTTGATGGTGTTGGAAAATAAAAGACGTCAGTTTAAATTACTTTTGAAATCGTCGTGATGCATGACAACTCGGACTCACAATGTTAGTGCAACGAAACGGCTTCTCCTGCAAATCAAATGGGATAATAATTTCGATCACCCACCATATAAATAAACATTACTTGGCCACTACTAAAGCATGCCTTTTTCCTAAACTCAAGACATGACTTTGATGGCAGGGCTTCCGTACTAACGAGGAGTTCCTAAACAACGCCATAGCACGCCAGTGACACATAACCTAGATACATTTGGACTGTTGTATAAATTAGAATTGGAACCGTTTTGGGTATGAACCTGTGGTACATTTCTGTAAGTTGTGTAATTCTGAATGATTAAATAGCCCACTCAAACTCATTTTGCGGCAGCATTAATTTATGGTCAATTGGAGGTTGAAAAGAAAATGACCCTCGTACATGAATCGCATGAAGCAACCTATCTTCATAACTGTATCTGATGATTGACTACTAGTTCAGTCTAAAGAAGCGTTTACACCAGAGTTGTCAACTGAGTTTTCAATAAATTTCGGTAATTCGTTGCCAAATTTCTTAAAAAGCACAGCAACATGTTGTCAACCTGTGTAAATCCTTGTTTCCAACAGAATTTTTGTTTTAAAAACATGCATAAAATGACTATCAGATTTGATAGATTAAATAGGATTAAGTGCACTGTATCTCAATCTATGATAGTCCAGTCTTGTGTACATTTAGGGCCGGTTTCCGAGCTTGGGATTCAGCTAAGTTCTAGACTTTAAACAGCTGGAGTCAGAAAATAGTCTTTTCGAAACGGGGCGTAGTCGTAGTCATAGTCAAAGTCACGTTCAAATGAAAAAAACTATAACTTCGAAAAACTATAAAATTGAACACAAAATGAAATAAAATAAAGAGAAAATAATGTAAAATTTCAGCTATTTTGAATTATTTAGGAATGTTTCATTTCATCAAGGAAAAACGTTTCCAATTATAGAAATGAGAAATAGAGATTTATTTTGCTGCAACTATTTACTGCGACTACGCCCCGTTTTGGAAAGCCAATTTTCTGACTCCAACTGTTTAAAGTCTAGAACTTACCTAAATCCCGAGCTCGGAAACCGGCCCTTAGTTACCTATCTAGTGTTTACTATCCTACCATTCTACTGCTTATTTGACAGTAGATTACAACGTCAATGAATTTTTGAAAGTGTCCACTGTATCTTACTCAATCTTTCATATATACATGCTTTTACGATGGAACATACTTTAAACCAAGCAAGCATATGGTTCAGGGCAAATGTTTTCCTATTGAATAATAATAAGACTCAACAAATGATTTTTAGCTTAAGAGAGATTCCAACAGATAATAGTGTAAATAATGTCAAGTTTCTAGGTATATATATTGACGAAAAATTAATATGGAAGCCACATATTGAGTATGTAAATAGTAAATTGTCTAGGGTTATTTATTTGTTGAAGCAATTAAAAATTATGTACCTGATAGCTATGTAAGGTCAGCCTATTTTGCATTTTTTCAAAGTATTCTTTTATATGGCGTGTTGTTTTGGGGTAATTGTAGCCATGTTAGCAGTGTACTTTTACTTCAGAAAAAAGCCATCAGGATATTAGCAGATGCGCGTAATAGTACTGAGCATTGTAGACCTTTGTTTATTAAGTTGAGAATCTTGACAATCATAAATCTTTATATATATATACTGCTCTAATACATTTAAAAACAAAGGTAGAGAAAATTCCAAGACATACCATACCATACATTCTTATGCAACAAGAAATAAGAATAGACTGAATATACCATACCAAAGGCTTTCAAAGTCAATGAATAGCTACAATATTATTGGTCTGAAACTGTACAATAAGTTACCTCTAAGCTTAATAAATGAGTCTACAGATAGATTTAAAATGAAACTTTTCAACTGGTTAGTGAAAACACCAATGTATTCTATACAAGAGTTCTTGGATTCCGATATGATTATTGATGTTTGATTCCTTGATTGCTTAAAGCTTTTCTTTCTTGTTTTAACATTTTGACAGGGCCTTGTTTGTATAGTGATGAATATTTGAATTCTTCTGGGCTTACTTTAGATGTAGTTATGTTTATGTGTTTATATATGTATATCGTATATACTTTCAATTACATTAACTTATAACCTTCTGACTTGCATAATGTTAGTATATTTTTGACTTTGTCTATTGCCAATGTTGCTTAATGACAATAAAAATTTATTATTATTATTATTATTAATAGTCCCACTATCTAGTGTATGCTATCCTACTGTGTTCATTTGACAGTCGATGCGATGGCATTAATTTTGATGTTTTGTGCAGGTGCTAGCTCGCTCTTGCCCGCGTCTGCGTGCCCTGGACATCGGCAAGTGTGACGTCAGCGACACAGGCCTGCGTGCACTGGCCGAGAGCTGCATGAACCTCAAGAAGCTGAGTCTGCGTCAGTGCGACCTGGTCACCGACCGCGGAGTGCAGTGTGTCGCTTACTACTGTCGCGGACTCACCCAGCTCAACATACAAGACTGCCAGATCTCGCTCGAAGGCTACAAGGCCGTCAAGAAGTACTGCAAACGCTGCATCATCGAACATACCAATCCGGGATTTTTCTAAACCATATGAAACTTGTATACTAAATTCTTGTGTATATTGGCCAGAACGTTTTGTAAATGTATCACATTGAACAAACAAAACAGGGATATTTCAAAACGGAAAATTCTTCAGCCTGGTTTCTTGGACACTTATTAAATCTAATGGATCATCAAGGGCCGGTTTCCGAGCTCGGGATTTAGCTAAGTACTAGACTTTAAACAGCTGGTGTCAGATAATTAACTTTCCAAAACGGGGCGTAGTCGCAGTTTTATAACAGTAGTCGCAATTTTTATTTTCTCATTTCCATAATTGGAAACGTTTTCCTTGACGAAATTAAAAATTCCTAAATAAAAATAGCTGAACTTTAAACTATTTTCTCTTTATTTTATTTTGTGTTCAATTTTCTAGTTTTTCGAAATTTAATTTTAACGTGACTTTGACTATGACTACGACTACGCCCCGTTTCGGAAAGCCAATTTTCTGACTCCAGCTGTTTAAAGTCTAGAACTTAGCTAAATCCCGAGCTCGGAAACCGGCCCTTATTAAATCTAATGGATCATTAAACCTACAGTGGAAAATCTCTCAGGCATGGTTTCTTGGTCAGTTATCAAATCCACAGGTTTAGAGGTTCATTGGATTTAGTAAGTGTTCGGAAACTAATCATGGACTCTTATTAAATCTAATGAACCATTAAATCTACAGGTTTGATGATCAATTTGATTTAGTAAGTTGACTTTTAGTAAGACTCTTATTAAATCTAAAAGACCATTAAATCTACAGGTTTAATGATAAATTAGATTTAGTAAATGTACTAGAATTGTACCTTATTTTCCAGAATGTTATTGTATTGCTATACAATAGTAAGTTGAGTAACATGGTCGAAAATACTGTGAAGGTGCATCATTTGCATAATTTAAGTTGCGTTTACATCAAAGTTGTCAAGATAATGTTGTTCATAAATAATTTTCTACAAAAAATAAGTCATTTTTTCTAGAAAACAAGTAGCTGTTCTCAAATGTAGAGCAACAAAATTTGACAACTTTTTACCCTTAAAGCGTAGTTGTCGTGTACTTGTAGAGGGGGAACATTTTGTTGGCAACAAATTGCCGCAATTCGCTGAAAACTCAGTTGACAACTCTGGTGTAAACGCAGCTTCAAACATACACATATGAGATTTTTCCAAGCGAAAAATCATATCGTCTGAAGTATTTGTATTGTATACAAAAGTAGCTTGTTTATTGTATATTGGTCTAAAGTATTGTAATCTTTAAACATACAAATTTTGGATTTTTCTGATCGAAAAATATTAAACTATCGAGTTAACACTCGAAATTTGTATTGTATACAAACTTAACTTGTGTATATTGATCTATTTATTTAACATAATTTGTATGTATTTTAAAATGTAACATTCTGTGTATTTAACTTGTACTTGTTAAACCCATATACAAATATCTAGTTTTTATTGTATAACATAGAAGTTTATAAATATTTTTATTACATGATGTTGATGTAAAGATTTTCATGTACATAATAAACTCTTGTTAATAAACATCACGTTGGACACTCACTACTTTGAGACATTTTGAGCCCGTATGCTAATTGAGGCAACAAACTGACTCCTTACAGAATTTATTTTTCATCCTGAAAAAATATGAGTGCAGCTAATCATTATGAATATATTTTTCTTCAATGTTGTTTTCCATCACGAACTGCTTATTATTAAATCACTTTTTGCTTTTAGAAACCAACTAGAACGTTTTGGAACTACTTGGGCAATATCCATGGTGCTGAACGTTTTAACAAATAGTTTATGAAACAGAATCAGTTTATGCTTCTAGAATTGAATAAAGTATTCTGCAGTAATATACTATCATTTTATTTGGATGAATGAAATAGAGGTAAGATATCTTCTTCTTCTATATAATAAGAGAGAGTGGGGTTGTGTTTGTTCGCATCAAAACATGTCAACTTGTGGATTGCATACCGGAAAAACGGGAATGATTTAGATCTCCAAATTTTGAACATAGATTCTAAAAATATCAATCTCGTGCACCTGGAAGCCCAAATTTCTATTTTCCTTCTAGATTTTTCAGAATATTAATGTTCAAATTCATCTATGCTACCGTAGGCTAATTGAAGTTCCATAGCCCAAAGTGTGTATTTTTATCAGCAGGTTATAAGACTACCATTTACCAACGTCTAAGTAGCGCAGCGGTAAGAAGCTTGCTTACGGAGCGATGGTACCTCGGTTCAAATCCCCCGATGCTTCCCATTTTTTTGTTCTTAATTTTTTCCCTCGAAACGTATTATTATCAATTATTTTTGAAGGAATTTGTTTTCATTACTATTGAACTTGGATTTTATCAAATAATTATTTTCAATGTAAAATTTTGCCACCAGTACAAATGAATTGGACATAGTCTTCATGCTGTAGGCCTATAATTTATTGAATTTCATAAGAAAAACATGAATAGATCACAATAAAATGAGTAATAATTTTTATTCTTCAGTTATAATGTAGGCTACTATCAGACACGAATTCCCAGTGAAACGAGTATTTTAGGTATTTTTTTGGAATTGGGAAAACAAGAGGCTGCCTGATTCAAATTGAGGAGGATCCTAATAGAACTAAAATTTATTGATGTATTGGAAAAATCAATATGATTCTGTGAGGTTTCCAAGTATTATGTATTCTTCAGTTTTCTATACTTTAATAACTAGATACTAATAACTATACTAATAGCTAGAGCTATGACCTTCCACTTTTGTTTTCGGAACTGCTTAATAAACAATTATTCTCATATATATTGTTTATTTCTCTGTGTGGCGAAAAATAGCGTTCGCACCACGGGCAAAAATGTTTTTCCGGCTCTCAATCTTTTCTAGTCCTCGGCCTACGGCCTCGGACTTGAAAACCGATTTCGAGCCGGAAAAGTCTCATTTTCGGCCCTAGGTGCGAAATATACTATTCCGCTCTAGTGCGGGAAAAATTTTTCTGCACTCCAGATTTGCAACATGGCAACGCAAAATACTTAGTAGGTTATATGGAGCAACAGTGCAGCAAAATCAAAATGAAGTTGGTAACAGTGACTGGGCT
Source organism: Nilaparvata lugens (assembly GCF_014356525.2). Taxonomy (NCBI): domain Eukaryota; kingdom Metazoa; phylum Arthropoda; class Insecta; order Hemiptera; family Delphacidae; genus Nilaparvata; species Nilaparvata lugens. The sequence continues at coordinate 14,365,852 of NC_052507.1, read as the reverse complement.
GCTATAGTGAGCAGAGGTGCAACGAAGCACAACGCGCTAATTATTATTAATTATATATTATAACCAAGGACAACGAGGACTTTAGGATTTTAGGATTAAGGTTTTTATCAATAATAAAATTACACAGGAAAACATTTGATGGATTTCATCTCTTCCATCGATAGATAGTTGATATACAACTCTCATATCACATGGATTTCATGAGAAATACAAATCTCCCAGATTTTGTAGATATTCGGGCTATGGATAGAGGTTGACCTAACGAATGAGACGTTTCGCTAATTAATCACTGAAACATTTAATCTTTCCTCAACTCTCAGATCAAAAAATCACTCATCTTCAAATGCTTATAACTCAAGATTACAAGAGAATTTCGCCAATGTGATGACATATTTTTCCTCTCGTCAAGTACTATCATTCCTGAGAATTTAAACGATTTTAATTCTTGACCATTTTAGCAAAAATCCATTATGTTTTTCCATTCATGGATTTCATGAAAAATGCAAATCTCCCAGATTTGGTTGATATTCGGACTATGGATAGAGGTTGTCCTAGCAAGTGTCATGCTATAATATGAGACGTTTCGCTACAATACAGGGTGAGTTATTCACTGAAACATAAAATCTCTCCTCCACTTTCAGATCAGAAAAATCACTCATCTTCAAATGCTTATAAATCAAGAATAGGAGTGAATTTCGCCAATGTGATGACATATTATAATTGTACCTCTTGTCAAGTAGTATTATCATTCCTGAGTTTAAGCAATTTTAATTTTTAACCATTTTAGCAAAAATCCATTATGTTTATTCAAAGCAAAAAGAAGCGTTAGTCTTCGGTTGAGAATTTTCAAAATATGACTACATATACTTGTTCCTTGCTCCAAATTACAAAATTATAGAACAATTTAAGCCATTCAAAAAACTCATGAACTGTTTAAATAAGGTATGAGGTCTGATTGAGGAAAAATTGTCATTTCAAATACCATCTATTAGGTTAAATAGAGTATACACGGCTTTCAGACAACGCAATACACTGAAAATGCATTACAACAACAAAAGTAAACCAATTTACAATTGCCCTATATAGATTTGATCAGGTGGGATATTGACTGGTTTGAGTTAGTCTGCGGTAAGACCTTCGTTGTGAATTTGCACCCAATCGATGCCCGAGAAGAAAGGATGAGCTTGGATCTCTTCTCTACAGCAGAGCCGCTCTGAAGGATTGAACTGCAGTAGCTGCAAAGAAACAAACAAATTTACAATAATCTTCATTCATTTTTTCGACCATTCAATGAGATAGACCGCATAAACCTGCGTTTTCGTTTGTGCGTAAATGCCGTCTACGACCACGACAGGATGAGGATCTCAGATTGGGTATATTTTAATTTTTCTAAATACAGTAGAACGTCAATAATCCGGATTAATTGGGACCGGACCCCATCCGAATTATCAAATTATCCGGATTATCGAAATTATGTTAAAAAAAACGGTCAGCACGCACTATTCAAGAAACAAAGCTGTTAAAATTGCATGTACTGTACAGTATTCAATTATTGGTAGGTAGAATATAAGTATATACATTAAAAACACGTTTTTAAAGCACTGTATCGTATTTTATGTACAGCAACATGTGTACAACGCACAGTAAAAACACCAGACACTACATATTTCCGAATCCGGATTATTGACGGTCCGGATTTTTGACGTCCGAATTATCGACGTTCTACTGTAACCTAAAAGATTGTGTTCAATTATGTTTTAATGAGGGAGGTTGAGTTAATACTTTTAAATGGCAATATGTTGATACTATTAAAAATGTTTTGATTATTGAATAATAAACAAAAATAATGACTAGTTATTTGATCAGCTGCACACTTGAAATTTGGACAATATGAATGTCAACATGCTTGTCGCCGTCGACTGCGGAAGTTAACGCACAAACAAAAATGCACCTTAACTGGGGAGTCCGGGCCCACAATGTGTTAATGTCACATTATCAAACGATAACTGTGATAGAAACAGATACACTGTTTTTAAGTGAGCATCAGTATCATACGTAGTCGCTTTTTAGTATCAGAGCTTCAAACAAGTCAATCGAAGAGCAGTAGTTTGTGAAAACCTTGAATAGCGGCACGGGGCTCTATGGCCAATGCTTATTACGAGAATAGGAACGCACTCTTGACGTTTCTATGCTGATTCCATCAAAAAGACCTACGCACTTTGACACGATTAGCTCACAGGCTTTCTAGCTTCTGGGAAATCTGGCAGCGCTTTGCTTTCAAGAGCAATCTAAGGTTTGCACAGACTATTAGGTGCTTCAGGTTATAAATTTAGAATCTGATTAACATTTTTTTGCTCACCTTTGCGCGACCTAGCGGGAAGAATCGTACCTAACTTCGTTTCATCCAACTAAAAACAGTATTCAGATAATTAGACATGGTTAACTTACTAAATTACCGAAAAATAATATAAGTAAACTGAAAAATATTTATAAAATAACATAGACAACAGAAAATATTTTATTGTAGTATATTCTAATGTTATTTTATTAATTCTATTGACATGGATTTCGAACGGTAATTATTTAACCTGAATATTCGAATTTCATAATGTGTGTTTGCTACATTTCTCATTGCTTATAGTTGAAATAATTATTACTGTCAATAGAAAATAAACATTATTTATTATTAAATGATGATAAGTTATTATTTAATTATGATTTAGATAAACATTATTCTTGTTTTGGATTTCTAGATTGGAATCTTATCATAAATGTTGGGTAGCCATTGAAATGATTCTTATCTAAATCTAACCACAGTCATTGTTACCAACATAATTTTTGTTTTCGTGCACTGTTGCTCCATATTACCTACTAAGTATTTTGCGTTGCCATGTTGCAAATCTGGAGTGCAGAAAAATTTTTCCCGCACTAGAGCGGAAAAGTGATTCTTTGCGTTCTGTAATCAGTGCAGCAATGGCCACTTTTCAACGTAACTGTAGGAAAAATATATTTCAGATTGAATTGATCAAGAATCAACAATTTTCCAAGGTCCGTTGGAGTTTTGGAACTATGCTCAAATATTATGATATGTGAATTATATTATATTTGATTATATTTGAATAATCAAAATCTTAAATTTCAATTATGAAAATGTGTTATTAAATCATGATAATGATATTCTCTTGACGAATAAAAATATAATTCAGATAAAATTGATCATTATTAACAATAATCACAAATTTTCCAAGGTCCGTTGTTGTTTAAAACGTGAATTTTACTACACTTCTTAACTATTACGTAGGTGGTCAGATTACCTGGTTGAGAATCGACGCAGCTGGCTTGGAAAGCGCCTCGTTAGGAATGTAGAGAATGGTATGGCAGTGAAAGCCACCCGGGTGACAGGAGGCCAGACTTTGCCCAGTCAGCAGTTGGTAGAGAATAGCGCCGAAGCTCCACCAATCGGCCGCCTGCGTCACGGCCAGTAGGCCCGTTGGATGGGTGACCTCGGGTGCGCAGAACAACTGCGCAATCGCCCTCGACTGCACTGGTGGCTCGACGCCCGCGAACTGGCAAAAGTAGGTTAGCTTCACGCAGCCCTTGTGCACCAGTAGGTTGTCCGGATTCAGATCTCTGATGCAAACAATTCAAACTTTCATTAAAATCTGATTCTCATCCTTATTTATTATCATAATACACAGCAGAGGCATCAATTATTTCCAGCTCCGCACGGTTGCAAAATTGTTTGTAGACTATGCAGAAATATACAGAATGTTTCAGTAGTAGTGTCAAACATTTTAGGGTATTGTTCCTGGATGATAGGAGACTACGAATGTCGTATTTGAAGTGTCCAAAACTCAGCGGTTATCCTTATTTTATAGCTGCCATTTTGTTTTTTTTTACTTAGGAATTTTTATCTCTCGAGAACGAAATGTTGTATTGATCTGAAATTTGGCATGAATATTTTATGCTATAGACTCAACTTTAAAAAATGAAATAACATTTTTCGATGAAAATTTTCGAAATTGCGGCCATTTGAAATTTTTTATGGCAAGTTTCACTAAAACCGTTCACTTTTAAGAAAAATTACAAGAGGCAAAAAAGTTGGAAAATTTTATCAAGATTTCAAAGATACCTTATTTATAAAATTGGTCAAAGAATAACAGATGAATTAATTCTTTTCGTACTGCATGCATGACCCACTTTTCACCATTTTTAAACATCAATATTAAATTTTTAATTCCAATATTGTACTTAAGATGAAACTTAGAAACTCGGTATGGCTCCATATGGCAATACAGCTGATTTGACAATGCTTTTCAGATGATCTTATGAAAAGTGGTCTTGCATGGAGACTCCAGTTATGGAATATAAGTCAGATTGAAAGGTAAAAATTCTATACAATAGATAGATTGTACAATAAATTCTATACTAAATCAACACTAATCGAGTCTGAGGGGAACTCTTGCACACTATACAGGGCAAATATGATGCACAACTAAAATATTTAATCTCAATTATGAAAATTTTATTATAGAATCATGAAAATATCTAATAATTAAAGTAATTGAACCATGATTTATTACTAAGATCATGATACATTTTCTTGGTGAATGATGTATTTTTAAATAGAATTTATAAACAATAATTAATATTAATAAGATGAACGGGGATAACTTGAATCACAGCTATGTACTAGAGAAGGCAGTGAAAATATAGAAATAGCAACAATGAGTTCCTATCATTCCCAACGATTTTATAACATAAATCTCACTTTAGATATGCGAATATTCGAATAGATATAATGAAGATCCAAAGATATAATGGCTGATACTATTCTATACGAAATGTCTGATACTAAATAGCGGCTGGATATTGACAATAGTAACAATACGTTTCTATCATCCTATCACTGACTTTATATATAAATGCTGTATTGTGATATTATGTAATAAGATTAGCCTACATAAGATTAATAAAAATAAATAGTATTCTTAATCAAAATACAATTACATATAATAAAAGAGAATCATAACTTAATTCATTAATACAATTGGAAAACAATATTTCAAATTTCACTACATAATTCCTATAAGAAAACCTATCAGAAATGAAGATCTAATCAAGTTGCCACTCACAAAACAACCCTAAAAACAAAGATTTTACAAAGTATAATCATTATCATAAAACAATATAAGATGTATATCTGCGAGAGAGAGAGAGAGAGAGAGAGAGAGATTGATTAATTTACTTTATTAAGGGCGGAGTTAGGACACTCCAGGTTCTCTCTGCCACACAACCCTTTTACATTTCATACAAATAAATACTATGAAAACAAAATCAAAATTATAATAAATTAGTAAAATGAACAGAAAATCTAAACTTCAAATTAATAACTTATACAAAATACATTTTCACATAAATGAATTTTGAATAGAGATTCGAAACTTTGCCTAAGAAAAATGTCGATGATAATGAAATTTAGAGCTAAAACTCAACTAATATGTATAAAAGTTGAATACAAAATAAAATGTGAAATAGATGAATTCAAGACAAAAATACAAAAAAAAGAAAGAGAGATACCTGCAGATGATGCCGAGGTCGTGGAGTGATGAGAGTGCAGTGAACAGCTGTGCAGCCCACCTGCGTACAGTGTCCTCCCTCAGACCACGCCCCTCCTCCTCCAGCTTCCACCAATGCGCTTCGGGGTCTGTGCTCACGCTGCTCACCGGTGAACCACCCTGATAAAAAATTTCAAATTTCAATCAATCAATCTTTATTTCGTTTTGAAAGTAACATCCGGTGTAGATTGATTTCTTCCTTTGTGTACACCCTGACGAAACATTTCAAACTTCATTCAATCAATCTTTATTTTGTCTTGAAAGTAAAATCCGGTGTAGATTCCTTCCTTCATGTTTAATATCGGGGCACCGAGCTTCCCTCGTTATTTATTTATTGATAAACAGAACACAATTCTTCAAAATGATTGGGGAAGAACTAACAGGCACAGCCCAAAACTGTTTCTTCCCCGAATTTTGATTTATACATTATAAATGGTCCACAAAGTAGGTTATGTTCCAATTTTCAGTCCAAATATTTGAAAACAGAAAACTTCTAATTTAGATTGTTTACAAACCAAATTGAATAACAAGATAACACTCACTAATCACTTAAACTGTAAAATAATGATTAACTTTGAATATTATGATATACCATGTCATGTCAACAAATCAGATTATTTTGATCGAGTCTATTAAAATTTCTAGATTTCTCGCGAGATACGGTAAGCTGATTGATTACACAGCTGATCTCCCACACAGGGCACGCATCTTCTGTTATCGACAGACGACGAAATTATCATCTGTTTTTCCAAGGATGAATAATTATTATTCTTTTCATGTCCTTCAGCGAGTTTTCCCAGGGATGAGACATAGTGCAATATCGAATTTTTATATCATAAACCTACTATGTTCCAAACTTCGTGAAAATCGTTAGAGCCGTCTTCGAGATCCGTTGGCCATACTTAACCAGATATCCAGATAACCATATACAGAAATGGCTCGCTTAATATAATAGGATAACAGAACATATTACTTCAGTTAGGTCTAGCGTACGAAGTAATTAAAATTTGCCTAATTGAAACGTTTTAACCAATGTACCTTGATACATTCTAGGTACATTGGTACATGTACCATTGGTACATGAATACATTCTAGTTACATTGGTATTAACCTACAAAACTATAGAGTAGGGATTGAAAAATTGTTCAATGATGCAAAATGCAAAATATGTAATGTGGTAAATATAACTTTATCACATAAAAAGGTTAAGTTTGATGAAAACACAAATTTAAATAGTCAACCACTTTTATTTCAATAAATTTGTGTTGTCATTTCAATTTGTGTTGTCTTTTCAATTTGTGTTTTCATTATGGAAAAGTACCACAACATCACACACAACACAACTGTAAAGTAAAGTTTGACTTTTAAGTGAATATTTTTGGAAAATCATTTCTCAATATGCACTTTTCATTAACATTTGACCATTAACAAAGAAAGTAAAGCATTTTTTGTGTAGTTGAGAAGTTGATATTGTGGTAATTATTCATATTGAATGAAAAAGACTAAGAAATTGTCAAAAAACCACTGATTTATTGATAATTAGAAAGACCGGTTTCGGTTATTACACCATTGTCAATCTCTGATAAACTCAGAGAATGAGAGTGAGATTATCAGAGATTGACAATGGTGTAATAACCGAAACCGGTCTTTCTAATTAAGAATAAATCAGTGGTTTTTTGACAATTTCTTAGTCTTTTTCATTCAAAGTAAAGCATAATTTTTAGAGAAGTATTTATATCTAAAATTAGAATTGAAAACTAAAACAAGATATAAAAACATTGAAACAAAGAGATTAATGAATTGAAAAATGATTTAGGCTTACAAAAGGTTTAAAATGATCCTTAATGATATCAATAAGAATTTTAGAAGAAGATAACAATCTAGCCATGATACCGAATGAAGCCGATACTTACTCGAGAATAGGGCGACCCAGGATGCAGTCTTGTCATATCGAATGCTTTTAGATGACGTAACGAGCTGGGAGATTCAGGTATACTCCGCACCATGTCATCAACATCATCATCTGCGTGCACTATGATATTCTCAAACGACGAAGACGAAGATGAAGATATGATGGCCGAAGCGCTCTCTTTCAGCATCATGTCCTGTTTCACTCGCACCATTAGGCTCTCACTTTTCGATAACGTTTCATCCACAGATCTCAACAATCTTTTCGCATTTTCCACGAGGCTGGCAGTGTTATCGTCTCGCACACTATCATCACAGGCTAAAACATCACAGATGAATTTTGATTCTTTACTACTACAACTAATAGGAGATTCTACTACACTGTCAACCACATTGAGGTTTGTATTTGATTTTGAACTTTTAATCTTACCTACACTATCATGACTACTATCTAAACTTACAACTTTTTCTACCGAGCTCTCAATTTGATCCTCCGCATTTGATTTTGAACTTTTCATCATACCTGCACTATCATGAATACTATCTAAGCCTACAACTTTTTCTATCGAGCTGTCAACTTGATCTTTCGCATTTGATTTTGAACTTTTCATCTTACCTACACTATCATTACTACTATCTAAACCTACAACTTTTTCTACTGAGCTATGAATTTGATCCTCCGTATTTGATTTTGAACTTTTAATCTTACCTACACTATCATGACTACTATCTAAACTTACAACTTTTTCTACCGAGCTCTCAATTTGATCCTCCGCATTTGATTTTGAACTTTTCATCATACCTGCACTATCATGAATACTATCTAAGCCTACAACTTTTTCTATCGAGCTGTCAACTTGATCTTTCGCATTTGATTTTGAACTTTTCATCTTACCTACACTATCATGACTACTATCTAAACCTACAACTTTTTCTAGTGAGCTATCAACTTGACCCTCCGCGGTCAACTTTCCCCACTTTTCAGCCAACTCACTACTAGTCTTCCCGCTCTCCAGTCGATCAGCTACCAAATTGAACAGAGTTAGATCGTCGGTGATCTGATACAGAGGATCGTCTCTATCGACCACAGTGTTCAACGCGTTTTCACTCTTGGAGTAGTTGAGTATCTGTTCATACAAACTGCTCTTATCACTTTTCACCATATCGTCGCTGCTAACTGAATTTGTAACACGTTTTCGATCATCGAGATTGCCTTTTTTGGCAGAAGTGTAATCTTTGATGAGGTCGATGTAGCTGTCGAGCTCTATGCTGGATGCGGATGAGGAAGACCTGGATTGGTGGATGGTGGTGGTGGTTTTGGAGGCTGAATTGGTGACAGTGTGCTGTGACACCGATAGTGACTTGGGATCCTCGTCGACTGGTGACGTATTTCTAGTGCAGATTTTCGGTGCGTACTTGGGAAAGTAGGGAGTCACATAGTCCCACAGTTTGCCGCTACTGCAACACAAAAAACTATAAATTAATGATAGGTTCATTCAGTACAAACATATCGTATATTGTGTAATCAGTTCAAACATAATGCTTCCATGCTTCTTTTGATGTATAAAGGGTGTCGAAGAACTAGATAAAGGATGTAACAGCCGAAGAACTATGAAATTTCATGTAAATTCTACATGACTGTAGAATGTCATGTAGATTCTACATGACTGTAGAATTTCATGTAGATTAGAATTTATTAAATAAAAAGACTAAGAAATTGTCAAAACCACAGATTTATTGATAGTTAGAAAGACCGGTTCCGGTTGTTACACCATTGTCAATCTCTGATAAACTCTATTAGTTTTATTGATTGTTAGAAAGACCGGTTCCGGTTGTAACACCATTGTCAATCTCTGATACACTCTATTAGAGTTTTATTGATAGTTAGAAAGACCGGTTTCGGTTGTTACACCATTGTCAATCTCTGATAAACTCTGTCAGAGATAACAATCAGAGTTTATCAGAGATTGACAATGGTGTAACAACCGAAACCGGTCTTTCTAACTATCAATAAATATTTGGTTTTTGACAAGTTCTTAGTCTTTTTATTTAATATGAATAATAACCAAAATATCAACTTCTCAACTACACAAAAAAAAACTGTTGAATTCCTTGTAGATTCTACGTGAAATTTGCAAAAACAAATGGACAGTAAGATGTCCTTATATCGACCTTAGTTTTCGAGATCTATAGATTTTTCTATATTTTTGAAATAGGCATACTTACCGTCAATAAATAGAAAACTATCAGTCAAAATCTAAAATCTAATCCTAAGGATATGGTTGGAAAGAGGAAGATATTTCTAATAAGATTCATATAATTTGTTCCTTTGACGTTTTTGAACTTTCTATGAACGTCTTCGGCTGTTACACATTTCGTGGCACACACTGTATATATATATTTCTCTAATGTCAATTTGTTCAGCCTTCTCTGAAATTCACTTAAAATTATCAGCATAGATGCAATAGGAAGTAAGTTTGGATGTTTGAAGGATGTTTGGATGTTTGTTTGTTAGTAGGATGTTTGAAGTAAGTTCTCATGCCCCGCCCTAAGGAAAATGGCAACATCGCAAAAATAGTTTCAATCAATTAGTCAGCCTGAGTTTAAAGCTGTGAACAGCGAGTGGTAAGTTCAAGATAGGCAAGAATGCGTTGAACATTCCTTGAAGACAGCTGATTCTAGACCCAGTTTTATGCCGCATTTACATGTTGGCCCAGTAAGCTGGCCGAGCCTGCAATGTGACCAGTGCCCAATGAAGGCCAGCGGTAGCCAGCGTTGGCAAACCACCTATCCACTCACTGGCGCTGGTCGACATTGGACTTCATGGGCCAACATGTAGATACGGCATTAAAATGTTGACATCTGTTTGGGCATGAAATTCACATTCAATATTGAATGACATACAATTATAAAATTAATTTAGCAAATATAAATCACACCGAACAAGAATACTATGTCCCTATCAATACTGTAAAATACAAGAATTGAACGTAAACAGAGCAGGCTATATGTAGGCATTATCAGTAATCAAATCAATTGAAATCACTCTAACTATAGTGAGATCCACATTATAATGGCAGTGTTTGATTAACAATGGTATTGCTATCCTTGTCTATCATTCAACAAAGCGGATAGCGCTATCTCTATCTCGCTTTGCTCTGTTGCCAGATCTTCTTTTAACAATGTAGAATTTATAATAATTAATCAACAAATTATTTCATCTTGATTATGGGGAATCCATTATGAAATTATTGAAAAATAAAATTTATTGTTTAATAAAATATAGTTGATTATTTAAAACAAGAATGAACTAAAATAGATACACCGGTATCAGCTATCCTCTTTAGAGATGTGTCGTTCGGTCATGACCCGTTCAAATTGAACGGGTCATTAAGGTGAACGAGTGATCAGGATCACATTTAAAAAACACCACTGTTTTTTACACATCAACTGTGGTGAACCTTTATTTTTGCTTGTTTATAGGAAAGCTATGGAAAATTGAACGGGTCTTTTTGAACGGGTCGCGGCAGTGAACTTGAACGTTTGACTCGTATCAGTAAAGTGATCCGAACTTCCCATCTCTATCCTCTGTAGAAGGCAGTGGCAAGACTGAGAATCGGCAACAATGTTCCCCTATCTTTCTCCACTGCCATTATAACGTGGACCTCACTATAGTGAGCCGCACGGCATTGGCATTAAATGACACAATATTAGCAAAGAAATAGCATTTCTAAAGCCGTGTCCGCACTGAACAAATGCTCGACAAACATGTTCGTTGAAACAGTTTGGGCAAATTTTATTATGTTTGACAAACGATGTTTGCCCGTGGCCAGAGTGGGCGCGTCACCAAACAAAATATTAGTAAGTGGGGAGAACAGGTTTTATGTTTTACAGCTGTCAACACTGAAAATGTTTTCGAAAAACAGCAATTTTTTGTTTGAAAAACAATGATTGTCCAAATTTCTTAAAATGTTTGTCACTGAGCTCCTCAACAAACATGTTTGCCGAACATGTATGTCGAACATTTGTTCAGTATGGACTCGGCTTGATATTGACTATTCGAAGTGCGAGGTAATGCTTCACCTGACATGTTGCATAACCAGGTAGACGAAGCTGGCAGTTTCGACGAGAGCATGCAACTGCACCATGTAGGGAATCACACCTGGTAGAACGGTGCCCCTATCCTTCAGCATGGGGTACGGCGACTTCTGCAGGCCCTACAACATACATTCAATCAATCAATCTCTTTATTCAACACATACAATGAATATTGTACATGAACGCTATTATTTTTCATAAATTCTAGACAACCAAACAAGTTCATAATCAGACACTTTATTCAGTTATTTAGAAATCACTCTAACTATAGTGAGATCCACATTATAATGGCAGTGTTTGATTAACAATGGTATTGCTATCCTTGTCTATCATTCAACAAAGCGGATAGCGCTATCTCTATCTCGCTTTGCTCTGTTGCCAGATCTTCTTTTAACAATGTAGAATTTATAATAATTAATCAACAAATTATTTCATCTTGATTATGGAATCCATTATGAAATTATTGAAAATAAAATTTATTGTTTAATAAAATATAGTTGATTATTTAAAACAAGAATGAACTAAAATAGATACACCGGTATCAGCTATCCTCTTTAGAGATGTGTCGTTCGGTCATGACCCGTTCAAATTGAACGGGTCATTAAGGTGAACGAGTGATCAGGATCACATTTAAAAACACCACTGTTTTTTACACATCAACTGTGGTGAACCTTTATTTTTGCTTGTTTATAGGAAAGCTATGGAAAATTGAACGGGTCTTTTTGAACGGGTCGCGGCAGTGAACTTGAACGTTTGACTCGTATCAGTAAAGTGATCCGAACTTCCCATCTCTATCCTCTGTAGAAGGCAGTGGCAAGACTGAGAATCGGCAACAATGTTCCCCTATCTTTCTCCACTGCCATTATAACGTGGACCTCACTATAGTGAGCCGCACGGCATTGGCATTAAATGACACAATATTAGCAAAGAAATAGCATTTCTAAAGCCGTGTCCGCACTGAACAAATGCTCGACAAACATGTTCGTTGAAACAGTTTGGGCAAATTTTATTATGTTTGACAAACGATGTTTGCCCGTGGCCAGAGTGGGCGCGTCACCAAAACAAAATATTAGTAAGTGGGGAGAACAGGTTTTATGTTTTACAGCTGTCAACACTGAAAATGTTTTCGAAAAACAGCAATTTTTTGTTTGAAAAACAATGATTGTCCAAATTTCTTAAAATGTTTGTCACTGAGCTCCTCAACAAACATGTTTGCCGAACATGTATGTCGAACATTTGTTCAGTATGGACTCGGCTTGATATTGACTATTCGAAGTGCGAGGTAATGCTTCACCTGACATGTTGCATAACCAGGTAGACGAAGCTGGCAGTTTCGACGAGAGCATGCAACTGCACCATGTAGGGAATCACACCTGGTAGAACGGTGCCCCTATCCTTCAGCATGGGGTACGGCGACTTCTGCAGGCCCTACAACATACATTCAATCAATCAATCTCTTTATTCAAACACATACAATGAATATTGTACATGAACGCTATTATTTTTCATAAATTCTAGACAACCAAACAAGTTCATAATCAGACACTTTATTCAGTTATTTAGAATTTACTTAATAATTGGATTTAAAATTAACAAAATGGAATTCACTGTACAGTACGCGTCCCGCAGCTTTGCCTCCGTGATATTGTGATCTTTGTGTGTTTTGGATTGTAAATTGAGTGTGTAATTGAAGAATGTTAAGTGACACATAACCTAGCTACATTTGGACTGTAGTATAAATTAGAATTGGAACAGTTTTGGGCTTATAAACCTGTGGTACTTTTCTGTAAGTTGTGTAATTCTGAATGATTGAATAAATAAATGAATATTGGAACGACATATAGGCAAGGGATAACATTTCGGGGTTATAATTGCGGGGTAATATTTCTACTTTTACAAAAACATAAGGCTCCAGAGTATCTAGATCCCTAGATGGAGGAAGCTCCCTGCAAACAGAGATTCTTCATGAATGAGAGAGATGCAACAATGGAAAGAGCATATTGAACGAATGTCAGCTGATAGGCTTCCACTGAAAATGTTCAAGTATAAGTCGGTAGGTAAAGCTACAGGACCCGGACTGTAAACTGTGTTGTGTTAAAAGGACATAACTCCAAAATGCTCCTTGTGTAACTTCTCAGATGCAACACGTTGATTTTGAGAAGATACTAAAGACCATCTGTTGCTTATGGAAAGATGCATTTTCAAAAATGTTTTTGAATGGGTAGTATTATAGTCTAGTGGTCCTCCGCCGATAGGCAAAGCTACAGGACCCGGAATGTACATAATATAAACATATAAAACGTAGCAAAACAGCTGCATCATTCTATTAGAAGAACGATTCCTTGTTACTTTTCACTGGAATTGTATAGGCCTACTCTGAATGAATCAAGTTGAGACTTTGACAAAATATCCGTGTTGTCAAATTATTGTGTGATATTTCAATCTTTTCATGCAACGCCATATGACTTGATACATTCAAATTGACAACTCTGCATCGACTGTGTTATCAAATTGAATACTGTATATCCAGTCATATGGGCTTGCATGAGAAGATTGAAATTTTGATAAATTTGGCAATATGAATATTCTTCCGTGTAATTGGATGTTCAGATTGTTTTATTTAAAACAATTTAAAACTAAATTAGGAAATTGAAGAAGTTTTGGGCAATAGCATGTTTTTTCTTTTTCGATTGTTGTATTGTTTTTGCTAACCTAATAAATGAAGTATAGGAGCACAAATAGTTATCTTGTTGCGGCAAACATAAAGACTTGTGCACTTCTCCAAAGAGTCACTACTTTCATCAGAACGCTGTAAGAACAGTTATTCATTTCATTTGTGGAAGTTATAGGAACAGTTATAGAAGGTTGTCACGAGAAACATTTTGGCTAGTGAAGAGGACGTGGTTGGCTGCCCTGCCGGCTAGTGTAGAAGAGATTGCAAAAGAAATAGAGCGCATGCGTAGTACTCTATTCCCTCTTAAGCCAGTGCAATTTCAACCTCTTTTTTGAGATTCAACCATCAATATGTTATTTGCCCGGTTGCATAAAAGCCGGTTAAATTTTAATCGTGATTAATTTCACAACAACCAATCGGAGAAGGCTTTTCGAAAAGAAGTCTTCTCTGATCGGTTCTCGTGAAATTAATCACGATAAGAATTTAACCGGCTTTTGTGCAACCGGCACTAAGCCTACTAAGCCTAATGGAATGAAATGATGTGGTACTCACTTTGATAACATGGAGGGAATCGTTTCGTGTGTCAATGACTAGCATTACTTTGGTATAAACAGCAAGCACCTTATAGAACCTTAGCTCGTCGATTGGTCTCCACAATTCTGCCAACGATATTTCTTTTCTCAGCTCTTTACTCTGAAAATAAAATTATCCAATAAAAAATTGACCTTCATTAGTAGAGTAGATAATAACAAAAAAAAAAACAAATATATCAAGTCATCAGTGATGGATTATTTACTAGAGCTTTACGATTCAGTTGTGAGTGTATGATTTTCCAACGAAAATTCTTAGAACAAAAATGGAATTTGATCTCATTAATATTATATCAGACAAATAATTATTGAAATCAATACTTAAGTCCGTGAGAAATCACTTTCAACACGGCTCTTTCTCGAAGAAGGAGAGGTCCGATGCTCTATCCTCCACTAATCACTCCCACTACCTAACAGCATTCTCCTTCTTTTGTGTCTGTGTAAGAGAGCTTTGTAACACAACGCTCCAACACTCCCCTCTAGCTATTGCTGGCATGTTCCAAGTTGTTTACTGGTCTTCAGGTACCTATTGGTTTGTATATGTTTCGAAGATGTGTTCATCACAAGAACATGAAGCGGAATGACACTGCGCATCCAATCGTGCGCAGGATGTCCGTCTGTGTCTACGCTACAAACTGTGGAAGGAGAAATGGGTTTCTCCTCTTCATGTTAAAAGTAATATCTCACAGATTTTAGTTTTTTTAGAGCCTGAACTGACTCAACAACGCTCGGAATGGCGGAAAAGGATTAGGAGGGCCGACCCCAAGAGAAATGGGACATAAGCTCCGAAGAAGAATACTAGTTTTGTATAATACTATAGATCTATTTTAATAAAATAAAAAGGATTAATTTTTGATTGTAGAAGACTTAATGTTTTTGCAAAAAATATATCTTACTTTGTAATTTAATACAGTCAAAGTTTCAATGATTAAACCAAAGATTACTATTTTTCTATACTAACTGTAGTAAACTACCTACTATAATATCATTGATATAATTGTATTGTCATTAGATATATTCTACTGGTACCATAGTTAATCTGGACTTTCTTCTACAAAATGATCCTGTACCAAACAGTTGAAGGAACTGTTTTTCCTGTAAAACAATTAAAAAATGTATGCTTTCTTACCTTTGATGTACCGCCCTGATCGATAGTGGAAAAATCATCTACAGGGAGACAGATCGCATGCGAATAGAAATCTATTTTCAAGCCAGTGCAATTTTAACTCTTTCTTGAGATTCAACCATCAATATGCTATTTGCCCAGTTGCATAAAAGCCGGTTAAATTTTAATCGTGATCAATTTCACGAGAACCAATCAGAGAAGGTTTTTTTGGAAAAGGCTTCTCCGATTGGTTCTCGTGGAATTACTCACGGTTAGAATTTAACCAGCTTTTATGCAACCGGCACAAATTTAATCGTGATTAATTTCACGAGAGCCTATCAGAGAAGCCTTCTTTTCGAAAAAGCCTTCTCTGGTTGGTTCTCGTGAAATTAATCATGATTAAAATTTAACCGGCTTTTGTGCAACCGGCACTAAGCCTACTAAGCCTAATGGAATGAAATGATGTGGTAGCTGGTACTCACTTTGATAACATGGAGGGAATCGTTTCGTGTGTCAATGACTAGCATTACTTTGGTATAAACAGCAAGCACCTTATAGAACCTTAGCTCGTCGATTGGTCTCCACAATTCAGCCAACGATATTTCTTTTCTCAGCTCTTTACTCTGGAAATAAAATTATCCATTAAAAAATTAACCTTCATTAGTAGAGTAGATAATAACAAAAAAACAAATATATCAAGTCATCAGTGATAGATTATTTACTAGAGCTTTACGATTCAGTTGTGAGTGTATGATTTTCCAACGAAAATTCTTAGAACAAAAATGGAAATTGATCTCATTAATATTATATCAGACAAATAATTATTGAAATGAATACTAAAGGCTTCCTAACAGCATTCTCCTTCTTTTGTGTCTGTGTAAGAGAGCTTTGTTACGCAACGCTCCAACACTCCCCTCTAGCTATTGCTGGCAATGTTCCAAGTCGTTTACTGGTCTTCAGGTACCTATTGGTTTGTATATGTTACGAAAATGTGTTCATCACAAGAACATCAAGAGAAATGACACGGCGCATCCAATCGTGCGCAGGATATCCGTCTGTGTCTATGCTATAAACTGTGGAAGGAGAAATGGGTTTCTCCTCTTCATGTTAAAAGTAATATCTCACAGATTTTAGTTTTTTTTTTAGAGCCTGAACTGACTCAACAACGCTCGGAATGGCGGAAAAGGATTAGGAGGGCCGACCCCAAGAGAAATGGGACATAGGCTCAGGAGAAGAAGAATACTAGTTTTGTATAATACAGATCAATTTTAATAAAATAAAAAAGATTAATGTTTGATTGTAGAAGACTTAAATGTTTTTGCAGGAAAATATAACTTACTTTATAATTATTTAATACAGTCCAAGTTTTAATGAGTAAACCAAAGATTACTATTTTTCTATACTAACTGTAGTAAACTACCTACTATAATATCATTGATATAATTGTATTGTCATTAGATATATTCTACTGGTACCGTAGTTAATCTGGACTTTCTTCTACAAAATGATCCTGTACCAAACAGTTTTTTCCTGTAAAACAATTAAAAAATGCATGCTTTCCTACCTTTGATGTACCGCCCTGATCGATAGTGGAAAAATCATCTACTTGGAGATACGAACATGATCCATTATCAGCCGTCAACTCTGAAACAAATTTTAAATTTTGAAAAGTCTATATTCAAATTTAAATAATAATACAAATCTACAGATGGAAATTACTGAGATATTGTAATTAATCAAATGCTAATGAATTAATTAATATTATTGAACAAAAATCCAAATTAAATGCTGTAATTCACCCCGAAGTCTTCTGCTACTGCAAATATATTTTGAATAGTATTGAATAAATATATTTTTGAATAGTAGCGCTCATCGAATTTCCATCTAGCTGTTTACCCTGTTGTCAATATTTGCTGTAGCAGAAGTCTTCGGGGTGAATTACAGCATTTAATTTGGATTTTCGTTTAATAATAATAATTCATTAGCATTTGAATAATTGCAATACCTCAGTAATTTCCATCTGTAAACTGGCTGACCGCTATGGCTTCGTATAAAATGTACGCTGCTATCCAGAGATTGTCAGTTTGGTGTAAGGGTTAGCATTCTTGGCCGGCAATTAGGAGGTACTGGGTTCGATTCCCGGGCTGATAAATAATTTTTGAATAGTAGCGCTCATCGAATTTCCATCTAGTTGTTTACCCTGTTGTCAATATTTGTAGTAGCAGAAGTCTTCGGGGTGAATTACAGCATTTAATTTGGATTTTCGTTTAATAAAAATAAATAATACAGATATAATAAAATATGTAGTATATCTTCATTTTTCAGGTTTTGTTCAAACGACAAAACTTTTTAGGAGAGTACATGATGTGGGTATGATATCAGTATGTGATAATATAGAAAGAAGTTGGTTTGATTACCTCTTTCAAGTGATGGAGAAAATATCTTGCATGCCGGAGGCGGCAGGCAGGCTCTATGTACTGGAGAATTGTCGTCCACTCCCCAGGCGATGTCCTCACTCTGTCAACACAATCAAAAGAATCATAATTAGAACTAAGTTTAGTATAAGCAGCTTTTGTATGTATATTATCATAATTATGTATATGTTTTGTCAATAAAATCCTCTGGTTGCAATTCATTGGCAATCAGATAAATTATTATTAATCGTTCAATTTTCAAATCAAATTCATCTCCTTTATGTAGCAAAACAAGAAATTCTTATGAAGTCAACACAATAGTTCAATTTTCTAAATAAAATTCATCTCCAGATAAAAAAATTCCAGTGTGTTAGGCCAGCCACTAACTTTTCCTTTCGCTGGATATTGTCGGCTGCACAGTGGAGAACCGAAATCCAGTGCCAGTCGATTTCGACGTAGTTGTACAATAGATTTTGAGCTTTTGCAGTTCAGCTGTTAAGCTAGGCGCACACCAGTTAGTCAAGACAAGACATGATCAGACACGTTTAGTCACAATACTTCACATAGCTGCTTGTGACGCAACTCACACTGATTAGTCATTGCAATTTAGACATGTCTTCATAAGCAACTATGTGAAGTATTGTGACTAGTCATGTCTTGACTAACCGGTGTACCCCCAGCATTAGGCTGTTTTCGTCACATATCTTAAAAAAATACTATAACTACACAGGTCTGGAAACGGTTTTATTCAATTTTTCATTTCATTTAACATAGAGTACGCTAAATTGTACACCCCGCCTTAGGCTGGGCGTACACGGGTTAGTCAAGACAAGACTAGTCACATTTAGTCACAATACTTCACATAGTTGCTTATGAAGACAGGTCTAATTGCAATGACTTATCAGTGTGAGTTGCGTCATAAGCAACAATGTGAAATATTGTGACTAATCATGTCTTGTCTTGACTAACTGGTAAGCGCCTAGCCTTAGGCTGGTCACACACCGATCAGTCAAGACAAGAATAGTCACGCTTAGTCACAATACTTCACATTGCTGCTTATGACGCAACACACACTGATTAGTCATTGCAATTAGACATGACTCCCTAAGCAACTATGTGAAGTATTGTGACTAAACGTGACTAGTCTTGTCTTGACTAATCGGTGTGTGACCAGCCTTACAGAGCACTGCTTGCCTGTCATTCATAAAAATTGACTGGGCGAGGTAATATAACAATATTTTGGTGGCTGGACAATATTTACCACAATGAATGAGCAGAAAATGTTATTGTTTTTATAAGTAAACAAGGAAATTTTATTAATTAATCGTAGTGCTTTAAAGAGTTTATAACTCCAAACAACTGCTAAATTTATGTTGAGGTAATAATTATTGTAAGATTTAAAAAACGTTATCTTGAAATGAATTAATACCTGCAACGGACTGCTAATAGCCGAGTCAGTGTCTGTGGTGAAACTTGTGATGTCATCCTCAGAGTTTGTAACAGCGTTTTCATCTTTCCTGATAGGACCACTGTATCAGGGAGCGTGGAAAGAAAGCTTGATTATAACATGAATCTTGCAATTAATTATCATTATTAGTTACGATTATAAATAAATTGAACAAGAAAATATTACAGTGTTGGAAAATCATGCTCGATTCAATGACATTAACTAAAAGAAATGAATAAAAATAAAAATTACCTAGCTGGCTCAGGTCTGGTGTCAGTTTCCAGGTCGAACCTTTTGCTTCTTCAAATTTTGCCTTTCCAATTGGATTAAGCCAATATACCTAGAATACAGGTATGTAAGTATTCTAGGTACCTTGGATTAAACTGATAGACATATTTTTAATGATTGAATAACAATTTAATTTGATTATTATAATATTTGGAAAAAGTTTTCATGTTTAGAGATATTTTTAATGATTGAATAACAATTTAATTTGATGATTATAATATTTGGAAAAAGTTTTCATGTTTAGCTAATCAAAAACGAAATGTGTTTTGATAATTATTATAATTGTCAAATAAGAAATTATTGGAAGCAACAAACTAAGATTTTTTTATCTTTATAATCTTAATTATTGAATTAAGTTCCCAGATACAATTGAGACTCACCTGAATATTGCAGCTGGGTGGAAGGGATCTTCGAGAGCCCAAGGCTGAATTAGAGTGTTGTAGCAAGGCTCTATCTTGTCTATCGACCCAGTAGTATTGTTCACCGAATAACCACACTATGGAAAAATATTAATTTTAGTTTAACGCTTAATCTAGTTAGAGCTGGATGAGAATTCCATAGATTTAAAAATTCATGTCAATTATTGTGGAAAACATGAACAAATTCTGCTGAGGAATTCAATTATCTTTGAGATTATACAACTCAACTTTATTCCTTTCATCTGCAAATAATTTTAAAAATTGAATATAATTTTTTCCAGTATCAACTCAACTTAATTCGTTTCATCTACAAATAATTTAAAAAATTAAATCTACTGTTTTTGTTTTTTTCTTGCTTGCTATTTTTATAATTCTTGCTTACTATTTTTATAATTCTTATATTGTACACCTATCTTGAGATTTATTGAAACAGCTTTTTACTTTCCTTGCCCTACTACCATAGGTAAGGAAAGTATTGCTTTCCAAAAAAAATTAAGGTACCCCAATTTCAAGTTTTCTATACGTTTCAAGGTCCCCTGAGTCCAAAAACATGATTTTTGGGTGTTGGTCTGTGTGTGTGTGTGTATGTGTGTGTGTGTGTATGTGTGTATGTGTGTATGTCTGTGAACACGATAACTCCATTCCCAATTAACCGATTGACTTGAAATTTTAAACTTAAGGTCCTTATACCATGAGGACCCGTCAATAAGAAATTCAATAAAATTCAATTCAAGATGGCGGAAAAAATGGCGGATAATTACTAAAAAACCATGTTTTTTACGATTTTCTCAAAAACGGCTCTAACGATTTTCTTTAAATTTATACCATGGATAGCTATTTATGAGCCCTATCAACTGACATAAGTCTCATTTCTGGGGAAATTGCAGGAGCTGCGTAATATTCTCGAGAAAAATGGCAGATAATTACTAAAAAACCATGTTTTTCACGGTTTTCTCGAAAACGGCTCTAACGATTTTCGTCAAATTTATACCATGAATAGCTATTTATAAGCCCTATCAACTGACATGAGTCTCATTTCTGGGAAAATTGCAGGAGCTCCGTAATATTTTTGAGAAAAATGGCGGATAATCCCTAAAAAACCATGTTTTTCACGGTTTTCTCGAAAACGGCTCTAACGATTTTCGTCAAATTTATACCATGAATAGCTATTTATAAGCCCTATCAACTGACATGAGTCTCATTTCTGGGAAAATTGCAGGAGTTTCGTAATATTTTTGAGAAAAATGGCGGATAATCAGTAAAAAACCATGTTTTCACGGTTTTCTCGAAAACGGCTCGAACGATTTTCTTCAAATTTATACCATGGATAGCTATTTATAAGCCCTATCAACTGCCATGAGTCTCATCTCTGGGAAAATTGCAGGAACTCCGTAATATTTTTGAGAAAAATGGCGGATAATCACTAAAAAACCATGTTTTTCACGGTTTTCTCGAAAACGGCTGTAACGATTTTCTTCAAATGTATTAAATGGATAGCTATTTTTAAGCCCTATCAACTGGCATGATTCTCCTCTCTGGGAAACTAATGGGGGGTCCACCCCATCCTTGAGAAATGGACTTAGTAACCTCCTTCTCGTGCATGAGGTAGGTAGGTAGCGCAGTTCATAAAAATAACACATAGTCGAGATATTTCATCTGTAGAACAGCTGTTTTGACGACTTTGAAAAAATTACGACTAAAAAAATAATCGTATTTCAGAATTTACTCTGAGGAAAAAGTACTCTGAAAACAATAATTATATATACACATATACAGAAGTTTGATCTTAGTTTCAAATATGAGCAAGGAAAGTTGTGTGAGTGTACCACACCAGATTTTTACTTATTGATATATTTCAATTTGTGTCCATTTAAATATGATGATGAGACTACAATTATTATAAAACTAGCAAGAGCATGCAAAAGTAATGTAGAAGAAAATAATTATATTACTTGGAAAAATTTCACAAAGGTTTCAGAGGTGAAGAGAGCTGAGTGCTGAGCGACAAAGTCCAATAAAACCAGAGCGGCTTGCCTTCTCTCCTCGATTACATCATCTTCAAACCTTCAAACAAACCATATTTAAATTAATAAATTTGAAATTTACCTCAATTGAGTTACATGCATGTATAGAGATAATCAGATAAGCAAATTGCGATATTTCTCACATAAAATTTTTAACAAAGATAAGATTCAAACTTACCTCCTAAAAAATTTAGCTTTGACAAATGGAGGGAATTTATCAGGTAACTGCAGTTTTTGGTATTTGAGCTTCAACTCCTTATGAAGTTTCTTGAAATCATTATATCTTTTCCAGACAATGATTTTGGTAACTGCTTCAGGATGTTTCTTGGGGAAAACCTGAAAAATGGAATGTATTTAGTACATATGTATGAGACGTAAGATTTAAAACTTTATTAATTAGGAATTTTAAACATTGAAATGCTCAAGACTATGTGGTAAACATATTTTTGAACTGAACCTAAACCAAATGGTTTTCAATAAATTAAACACTGTACACTTCTATCAGAAAAAAATTAATTAGTTCAATAATAAAAAATAAAGCGCACTATGAGGCATCTTCTATTTAGTTTTACTCTCAAACCTAATTTTCAAAACGTATGGCTTTTAATTTTGCAAAGCGATTGTCTATTCTCATAAATAAATTGACTAATTGCTTATTCAAGTGAGTAAAGTTTATTTAATTTAATAAATCAACTTTATGTGTTCTCCCTATCATTTTTGATGATGTACTTATTGTTTGAATCAATAAAGAATAAGTATAAAATTGAAATTAAAGACAAATTCATGCATTTTATATATAGGAGAAGAAAGATGCAATATTATTGTCTAGCGATTCAACTGATCAACTCATCTCTTATAGAGTATTTGACAGGAAGCTTTCATGGGGCGAGCACATTGAGACAGTCTGCGACAGGTTGGGCAGAGTGGGTTACCTGCTGAGAGGTCTTAAATACAGTGTGCCACCTCATTATCTTAAAATGTTTTATTTTGGCTTTTTTCAGAGCGTGATTTTATATGACCTCCCCCTCTGGGGTAGAGCCACAGTTGTTGCCCGAATCCTTCGTCTCCATAAGAAGGCCCTGAGGATTATTTGTGGGGCTGGTAGATTAACTCACTGTCGCCCGCTCTTTATCAAAGAGAGGATCCTCACCGTCTTTTTTCTCTATGTTCTTCATACCCTTTGCAGAACACATGCAAACGTGGCTCGTAACCCGACAGAGCTTCCACCCGTATGAGACTAGGGGTAGACTCAGGCTGGAATTACCCTACCAGAGGCTGAGCAGAACTCGGACTGGTCTGGCTCATATGTCTATCAGCCTCCATAACAGGCTGCCTCTGTTGGCCAGGGATCTGCCTGCTGTGCGGTTTTTAGGGGCTCTGAAAAGTATGCTGACGGATCACCCTCTATACTCACTCCGTGAGTTCGATGATACTCACTCCGTGAGTTCGATGATACTCACTCCGTGAGTTCGATGATACTCACTCCGTGAGTTCTTTATGTCGGAGAGCGGTGTGGAGAGTTCCTATTTTATTTATTTGATTTCTGCCTTAAGGCAGCTGTTTTTCTTTTACTTTTCTTGACGTGTCCCAGTGGGTTTCACTTTAGTGGACCTTTATGGGCCTAATTACTATAAATACTAGAGTGGCCTCTATAATCTTTTGAATATGAAATGAATGTATCATATCTAGGCCAGTTGTATTTATTAACATTAGCCCGGAAATGCAAATATATTTACGTTCATTTAAATGTAAACGGTATCTAATAATTTTTTCCATAAAATATATTTTAATCATTAGATTGAGATCAATAGGACTGATCACTGATCCGATACAGACTCAACACAACATACTGTATTGAAGATTCATAATACTTACAATTGAGGTGATTTTATACAAAGTAAATCCTTTTTTATGTTTGACTGGATCAGAAACAATAAACCGTCGCACCCATGTGTCGTCTTTCAATGCCATTTCATTTGGTTTTATTGGTT
The DNA here is from genome assembly GCF_014356525.2 of Nilaparvata lugens. NCBI lineage: Eukaryota > Metazoa > Arthropoda > Insecta > Hemiptera > Delphacidae > Nilaparvata > Nilaparvata lugens. The sequence continues at coordinate 14,341,276 of NC_052507.1, read as the reverse complement.
TTGTATTTGTCCCGGTGTATTACATTTAGAACATAAATGCCGATGTAATGAGACATAATTGCTTTTCTAATAAAACTATTAAATAGACTGATAATCTATCACTTTTTACATGGAAGCATCATTAAAATAATTGACAGAATTACAGATAAAAGATAATGATCGTTTACATTTTAAAACATAACCTCAATTATGAGTTTCTGACAGATCTCAGCAGAAACCAGAAAAAGACTTGTGGTGCTGCAGTCTGGCGAAACAATCAACAAGCTTGAGCTCAGCTCAGCTGATTGGAGTGAACCACAAAGAAATAGTACGGTATTGAATTAAAATATTATGATGAATTAATAATAAACTGATTCAATTTTCACTTATGAAAGTCTTTTATAACTGATTGATGCTGGTTTGATTTCTATTATTCCAAATAACTCATCACTCGCTCTTCTTTATTTATATGTTGGCAACACTTCTATTTTAAAGACCGCGAATGTTCAAAAAACATTCAAGAATCACAATAATTTGCAAACAAAATTCATGTTAAATTTATTATTGCATTCGTATTTCATAGAAATTCAACATTAAATGGATTCAATCTAGTGTTGATTAGCGCAAATGAGTTTTTAGAAAAATTTTTAATCAATAGAATAGACTACCTAGTATTTATAAGATAAGAAATTGTTGAATTATCTAGTGTTAATATAGTGCGATACGTATTCTTTTGAAGCAGAATAAATATATGGGAGTTTTTAATACCCACTTACTTCTTCTCCTTTGTCTACCGCCACCATGCCTTTACAGCGTTGGGGTTGCCTTAACCCAGTTCTTCCATACAATAATTCGTAAATTTCTGTCCGAGGATAGTTGTAATACTTTGAAACTGATGTAAACCGACGTGAGGGGGTTTAGCCCCTTCTAAA